>NW_024401880.1:0-19863 GCF_016859285.1 Xiphias gladius | reverse complement strand
CTCTTCGTTCAGTTACGTATTGCTCGACCCTCGAGCTCATCTTAACTACTTTAAGATTTTGGAACCCAAGAAATTGCATGATCGATGATGGCAAAATTGCTGTCATTTGATTTCAGTGCTTAGGACGACCAGAATCACAGCAGATGTTGATTTTTGGCGCCTTTTCAGCGAGAAAAATCCTCATTTGACTAAATATTCATTTGAGCTGCTAGGCTCTAATTTGCCAGATCGTTTTAGAAAACTTCTACTTCAAGAACACCCATAAGCAAGGTAAGTATGTGCTTTGAATTGAGCTCGCATAAGCATTTTTGAAAACGCAGTACATGTTTGATTTGATGTTCATTCATGACGAGAGAGGGAATTTGGAACATAATATAGTCTAAACAGCTTGTTTTTTGGAACATATATGTATATAAGATATGTTGTCGACCTCGAGCTCATCTTAACTACTTCTTTAAGATTTTTGGAACCCAAGAAATTCTATGACTGATGATGGCAAAACATGCTTTCATTTGATTTTCAGTGCGCCCAGGACGGGGCCAGAATCACAGCGAATGTGATTTTTTAAGGCGTCTTTTCATGAAAACTTCATTTTGACTCAAATATGCATTTTGAGCTGCTAGGCTCTTAATTCTTGCCAGATCGTTTTAGAAAACTTTCTACTTCCAAAGAAGACTCCCAAAGAGCTTAGTATGTTACTTTGAATTTAGTTTGCATAAGCACTTTTTTGAAAACGAGTAGTACATGTTTGATTTGATGTTCATTCGCGAATTTGAGAGGGAATTCTGAACATAATATAGTCTAAACAGCTTTGTTTCTTTTGGAACATATATGTATATAGTATTTGTTGTCGACCCCTCAAGCTCATCTAACTACTTTAAGATTTTGGAACCCAAGAAATTGCATGACTGATGATGGCAAACATGCTTTCATTTGATTTCAGTCTTGAGACTTTGCAAAATCACAGCAGATGTTGATTTTTAGGCGTGTATTCGCCGAGAAAACTTCATTTGACTCAAATATTCATTTTGAGCTGCTAGGCTCTTAATTTTGCCAGATCGTTTTTTAGAAAACTTTCTACTTCAAGAAGACTCCATAAGCAAAAGGTAAGTATGTGCTTTGAATTGAGTTTGTACAAGCATTTTTTGAAAACGCAGTACATGTTTGATTTCATGTTCATTCGCGACGAGAGAGGGAATTTGAACATAATATAGTCTAAACAGCGTGTTTCTTCTGGAACATACCTATATATATATGTATATAGTAATTGTTGTCGACCCCTCAAGCTCATCTAACCACTTTAGATTTTTGAAACCCAAGAAATTGCATGACTGATGATGGCAAAATTGCTGTCATTTGATTTCAGTGCGCAGACGGGCCAGAATCACAGCAGATGTTGATTTTTGGCGTCTTTTCAGCGAGAAAACTTCATTTGACTCAAATATTCATTTGAGCTGCTAGGCTTTAATTCTGCCAGATCGTTTTAGAAAACGTTCTACTTCAAGAAGACTCCCAAAGAAGGCTTAGTAGGTGCTTTGAATTGAGTTTGCATAAGCACTTTTTGAAAAACGTAGTACATGTTTGATTTGATGTTCATTCGCTAAAGAAGTGAATTTGAACATAATATAGTCTAAACAGCTTGTTTCTTTTGAAACATACCTGTATATATATGTATATAGTATTTGTTGTCGACCCCTCAAGCTCATCTAACCACTTTAAGATTTTGGAACACAAGAAATTTCATGACTGATGATGGCAAACATGCTTTCATTTGATTTCAGTAAGCTTAGACTTTCCAAAATCACAGCAGATGTTGATTTTTGGCGTCTTTTTCAGCCGAGAAAATCTCATTTGACTCCAAATATTCATTTGAGCTGCTAGGCTCTTAATTCTGCCAGATCGTTTTAGAAAACTTTCTACTTCAAGAAGACTCCATAAGCAAGGTAAGTATGTGCTTTGAATTGAGTTTTGCATAAGCACTTTTTGAAAAACGAGTACATGTTTGATTTGATGTTCATTCATGAATTTAGAGAGGGAATTTGAACATAATATAGTCTAAAAGCTTGTTTCTTTTTGGAACATATATGTATATAAGATATGTTGTCGACCCTCGAGCTCATCTTAACTACTTTAAGATTTTGGAACCCAAGAAATTGCATGACTGATGATGGCAAACATGCTGTCATTGGATTTCAGTGCGCAGACGGACCAAAATCACAGCAGATGTTGATTTTTGGCGTCTTTTCAGCCGAGAAAACTTCATTTGACTCAAATATTCATTATAGCTGCTAGGGCTCTTAATTCTGCCAGATCGTTTTAGAAAACTTTCTACTTCAAGAAGACTCCCCAAAAGCTTAGTATGTGCTTTGAATTGAGTTTTGCATAAGCACTTTTTGAAAACGCAGTACATGTTTGATTTGATGTTCATTCGCATTGAGAGAGAGGAATTTGAACATAATATAGTCTAAACAGCTTGTTTCTTTTGGAACATATATGAAAAAAAGATATGTTGTCGACACCTCAAACTCATAAAACTACTTAAATATTTTGGAACCCAAGAAATTGCATGACTGATGATGGCAAACATGCTTTCATTTGATTTCAGTAAAGAGACTTTCCAAAAATCACAGCAGATGTTGATTTTGGCGGTATTCGCCGAGAAAATCTCATTTGACTCAAATATTCATTTGAGCTGCTAGGCTCTTAATTCTTGCCAGATCGTTTTAGAAAACTTTCTACTTCAAGAAGACTCCCAAAGAAGGCTTAGTAGGTGCTTTGAATTGAGTTTGCATAAGCACTTTTTTGAAAACGCAGTACATGTTTGATTTGATGTTCATTCGCGAAAAGAGAGGGAATTTGAACATAATATAGTCTAAACAGCTTGTTTCTTTTGGAACATATATGTATATAATATTTGTTGTCGACCCCTCAAGCTCATCTAACTACTTTAAGATTTTGGAACACAAGAAATTGCAGGACTGATGATGGCAAACATGCTTTCATTTGATTTCAGTGCGCAGACGGGCCAGAATCACATCAGATGTTGATTTTTGGCGTCTTTTCAGCGAGAAAACTTCATTTGACTCAAATATTCATTTGAGCTGCTAGGCTCTTAATTCTTGCCAGATCGTTTTAGAAAACCTTCTACTTCAAGAAGACTCCCAAAAGCTTAGTATGTGCTTTGAATTGAGTTTGCATAAGCACTTTTTGAAAACGCAGTACATGTTTGATTTGATGTTCATTAGCGATTTGAGAGAGGGAATTTGAACATAATATAGTCTAAACAGCTTGTTTCTTTTTGGAGCATATATGTATATAAGATATGTTGTCGACCCCTCAAGCTCATCTAACTACTTTAAGATTTTGGAACCCAAGAAATTGCATGACTGATGATGGCAAACATGCTTTCATTTGATTTCAGTCAGACTTTCCAGAATCACAGCAGATGTTGATTTTGGCGCCTTTTCAGCGAGAAAACTTCATTTGACTCAAATATTCATTTGAGCTGCTAGGCTCTTAATTCTTGCCAGATCGCTTTTAGAAAACTTTCTACTTTAAGAAGACTCCATAAGGTCAGTATGTGCTTTGAATTGAGTTTGCATAAGCACTTTTTGAAAACGCAGTACATGTTTGATTTGATGTTCATTCATGCAGAGAGGGAATTTGAACATAATATAGTCTAAACAGCTTGTTTTGGGAACATATATGTATATAAGATATGTTGTCGACCCTCAAGCTCATCTAACTACTTTAAGATTTTGGAACCCAAGAAATTGCATGACTGATGATGGCAAACATGTTTTCATTTGATTTCAGTGGCAGACGGGCCAGAATCACAGCAGATGTTGATTTTTGGCGTCTTTCATTGAGAAAATTTCATTTGACTCAAATATTCATTTGAGCTGCTAGGCTCTTAATTCTTGCCAGATCGTTTTAGAAAACTTTCTACTTTAAGAAGACTCCATAAGCAAGGTAAGTATGTGCTTTGAATTGAGTTTGTATAAGAAATTTTTGAGAACGCAGTACATGTTTGATTTTATGTTCATTTGCGTCGAGAGGGAATTTGAACATAATATAGTCTAAACAGCTTGTTTCTTTTGGAACATACTTATATGTATATAAGATATGTTGTCGACCCCTCAAGCTCATCTAACTACTTTAAGATTTTGGAACCCAAGAAATTGCATGACTGATGATGGCAAACATGCTTTCATTTGATTTCAGTGCGCAGACGGGCCAGAATCACAGCAGATGTTGATTTTTGGCGTCTATTCGCCGAGAAAACTTCATTTGACTCAAATATTCATTTGAGCTGCTAGGCTCTTAATTCTTGCCAGATCGTTTTAGAAAACTTTCTACTTTAAGAAGACTCCCAAAGAAAGGTAAGTATGTGCTTTGAATTGAGTTTGCATAAGCACTTTTTTGAAAACGTAGTACATGTTTGATTTGATGTTCATTCATTTAGAGAGAGGGAATTTGGAACATAATATAGTCTAAACAGCTTGTTTCTTTTGGAACATATATGTATATAAGATATGTTTTCGACCCCTCAAGGTCATCTTAACTACTTTAAGATTTTGGAACCCAAGAAATTGCATGAATGATGATGGCAAACATGCTTTCATTTGATTTCAGTGCAGACGGGCCAGAATCACAGCAGATGTTGATTTTTGGCGCCTATTCACGAGAAAACTTCATTTGACTCAAATATTCATTTGAGCTGCTAGGCTCTTAATTCTTGCCAGATCGCTTTTAGAAAACTTTGTACTTTTAAGAAGACTCCATAAGCAAGGTAAGTATGTGCTTTGAATTGAGTTTGCATAAGCACTTTTTGAAAACGCAGTACATGTTTGATTTGATGTTCATTCATGACGAGAGAGGGAATTTGAGCATAATATAGTCTAAACAGCTTGTTTCTTTTGGAACATATATGTATATAAGATATGTTGTCGACCTCAAGCTCATCTAACTACTTTAAGATTTTGGAACCCAAGAAATTGCATGACTGATGATGGCAAACATGCTTTCATTTGATTTCAGCGCAGGACTTTCCAAAATCACAGCAGATGTTGATTTTGGCGCCTATTCGCCGAGAAAAACTTCATTTGACTCAAATATTCATTTGAGCTGCTAGGCTCTTAATTCTTGCCAGATCGTTTTAGAAAACTTTCTACTTTAAGAAGACTCCCATAAGAAAGGTAAGTATGTGCTTTGAATTGAGTTTGCATAAGCACTTTTTGAAAACGCAGTACATGTTTGATTTGATGTTCATTCATGACGAGAGGGAATTTGAACATAATATAGTCTAAACAGCTTGTTTCTTTTGGAACATATATGTATATAATATTTGTTGTCGACCCCTCAAGCTCATCTAACTACTTTAAGATTTTGGAACACAAGAAATTGCAGGACTGATGATGGCAAACATGCTTTCATTTGATTTCAGTGCGCAGACGGGCCAGAATCACAGCAGATGTTGATTTTGGCGCCTTTTCGCCGAAAACTTCATTTGACTCAAATATTCATTTGAGCTGCTAGGCTCTTAATTCTTGCCAGATCGTTTTAGAAAACCTTCTACTTTAAGAAGACTCCCAAAGAAAGCTAAGTATGTGCTTTGAATTGAGTTTGCATAAGCACTTTTTTGAAAACGCAGTACATGTTTGATTTGATGTTCATTCGCGATTTAGAGAGGAATTTGAACATAATATAGTCTAAACAGCTTGTTTCTTTTGGAACATATATGTATATAAGATATGTTGTCGACCCCTCAAGCTCATCTAACTACTTTAAGATTTTGGAACCCAAGAAATTGCATGACTGATGATGGCAAACATGCTTTCATTTGATTTCAGTGCGCAGACGGACCAGAATCACATCAGATGTGGATTTTGCGCCTATTCGCCGAGAAAACTTCATTTGACTCAAATATTCATTTGAGCTGCTAGGCTCTTAATTTTGCCAGATCGTTTTAGAAAACTTTGTACTTTAAGAAGACTCCATAAGCAAGATAAGTATGTGCTTTTGAATTGAGTTTGCATATGCATTTTTTGAAAACGGAGTACATGTTTGATTTGATGTTGATTCGCGTCGAGAGTTGGAATTTGAACATAATATAGTCTAAACAGCTTGTTTCTTTTGGAACATATATATATATGTATATAAGACATGTTGTCGACCCTCAAGCTCATCTAACTACTTTAAGATTTTGGAACCCAAGAAATTGCATGACTGATGATGGCAAACATGCTTTCATTTGATTTCAGTGAGACTTTCCAAAATCACAGCAGATGTTGATTTTTGCGCCTATTCAGCGAGAAACTTCATTTGACTCAAATATTCATTTGAGCTGCTAGGCTCTTAATTCTTGCCAGATCGCTTTTAGAAAACTTTGTACTTCAAGAAGACTCCCAAAGAAAGCTTAGTATGTGCTTTGAATTGAGTTTGCATAAGCACTTTTTTTAAAACGAAGTACAAGTTTGATTTGATGTTCATTCATGCAGAGAGGGAATTTGAACATAATATAGTCTAAACAGCTTGTTTCTTTTGGAACATATATGTAAATAAGATATGTTGTCGACCCTCAAGCTCATCTAACTACTTTAAGATTTTGGAACCCAAGAAATTGCATGACTGATGATGGCAAACATGCTTTCATTTGATTTCAGTGCGCAGAGACTTTGCAAAATCACAGCAGATGTTGATTTTTGGCCTATTCGCCGAGAAAACTTCATTTGACTCAAATATTCATTTGAGCTGCTAGGCTCTTAATTCTGCCAGATCGTTTTAGAAAACTTTCTACTTTAAGAAGACTCCAAAGAAAGCTTAGTACTTGCTTTGAATTGAGTTTGCATAAGCACTTTTTTGAAAACGCAGTACATGTTTGATTTGATGTTCATTCATGACGAGAGAGGAATTTGAACATAATATAGTCTAAAACAGCTTGTTTCTTTTTGGAACATACCTGTATATATATGTATATAATATTTGTTGTCGACCCTCGCTCATCTAACTACTTTAAGATTTTTGGAACACAAGAAATTGCATGACTGATGATGGCAAACATGCTTAATTTGATTTCAGTGCAGACGGGCCAGAATCACAGCAGATGTTGATTTTGGCGTCTTTTCAGCGAGAAAACTTCATTTGACTCAAATATTCATTTGAGCTGCTAGGCTCTTAATTCTTGCCAGATCCTTTTAGAAAACTTTCTACTTCAAGAAGACTCCCAAAGAAAGCTTAGTATGTGCTTTGAATTGAGTTTGCATACACTTTTTTGAAAACGCAGTACATGTTTGATTTGATGTTCATTCATGAAGAGAGAGGGAATTTGAACATAATATAGTCTAAACAGCTTGTTTCTTTTGGAACATATATGTATATAAGATATGTTGCTCGACCCTCAAGCTCATCTAACTACTTTAAGATTTTGGAACCCAAGAAATTGCATGACTGATGATGGCAAACATGCTTTCATTTGATTTCAGTGCGCATACTTTCCAAAATCACAGAAGATGTTGATTTTTGGCATCTTTTCAGCGAGAAAACTTCATTTGACTCAAATATTCATTTGAGCTGCTAGGCTCTTAATTCTTGCCAGATCGTTTTAGAAAACTTTCTACTTTAAGAAGACTCCCAAAGAAAGCTTAGTATGTGCTTTGAATTGAGTTTGCATAAGCACTTTTTTGAAAACGCAGTACATGTTTGATATGATGTTCATTCGTGAAGAGAGGGAATTTGAACATAATATAGTCTAAACAGCTTGTTTCTTTTGGAACATATATGTATATAAGATATGTTGTCGACCCCTCAAGCTCATCTAACTACTTTAAGATTTTGGAACCCAAGAAATTGCATGACTGATGATGGCAAACATGCTTTCATTTGATTTCAGTGCGCAGACTTTGCAAAATCACAGCAGATGTTGATTTTTGGCGTGTATTCGCCGAGAAAAACTATTTGACTCAAATATTCATTATAGCTGCTAGGCTCTTAATTCTTGCCAGATCGTTTTAGAAAACTTTCTACTTCAAGAAGACTCCCAAAGAAAGCTAAGTATGTGCTTTGAATTGAGTTTGCATAAGCACTTTTTTGAAAACGCGGGTACATGTTTGATTTGATGTTCATTCATGTATTTAGAGAGAGGAATTTGAACATAATATAGTCTAAACAGCTTGTTTCTTTTGGAACATATGTATATAAGATATGTTGTCGACCCTCAAGCTCATCTAACTACTTTTAAGATTTTGGAACCCAAGAAATTGCATGACTGATGATGGCAAACATGCTTTCATTTGATTTCAGTCGAGACTTTCCAAAATCACAGCAGATGTTGATTTTGGCGCCTATTCACGAGAAAATTTCATTTGACTCAAATATTCATTTGAGCTGCTAGGTTCTTAATTCTTGCCAGATCGTTTTAGAAAACTTTCTACAAGAAGACTCCATAAGCAAGGTAAGTATGTGCTTTGAATTGAGTTTGTACAAGCATTTTTTGAAAACGCAGTACATGTTTGATTTGATGTTCATTCGCGACGAGAGAGGGAATTTGAACATAATATAGTCAAAACAGCTTGTTTCTTTTGGAACATACCTGTATATATATGTATATAATATTTGTTGTCGACCCCTCAAGCTCATCTAACTACTTTAAGATTTTGGAACACAAGAAATTGCATGACTGATGATGGCAAACATGCTTTCATTTGATTTCAGTGAGACGGGCCAGAATCACAGCAGATGATGATTTTTGCCTTTTCAGCGAGAAAACTTCATTTGACTCAAATATTCATTTGAGCTGCTAGGCTCTTAATTCTTGCCAGATCGTTTTAGAAAACTTTCTACTTCAAGAAGACTCCCAAAGAAAGCTAAGTATGTGCTTTGAATTGAGTTTGCATAAGCACTTTTTTGAAAACGCAGTACATGTTTGATTTGATGTTCATTAGCGACGAGAGAGGGAATTTGAACATAATATAGTCTAAACAGCTTGTTTCTTTTGGAACATATATGTATATAAGATATGTTGTCGACCCCTCAAGCTCATCTAACTACTTTAAGATTTTGGAAGCTAAGAAATTGCATGACTGATGATGGCAAACATGCTTTCATTTGATTTCAGTATGCAGACTTTCCAAAATCACAGCAGATGTTGATTTTTGGCGTCTATTCGCCGAGAAAACTTCATTTGACTCAAATATTCATTTGAGCTGCTAGGCTCTTAATTCTTGCCAGATCGTTTTAGAAAACTTTCTACTTCAAGAAGACTCCCAAAGAAGGCTTAGTATGTGCTTTGAATTGAGTTTGCATAAGCACTTTTTGGAAAACGCAGTACATGTTTGATTTGATGTTCATTCATGACGAGAAGGAATTTGAACATAATATAGTCTAAACAGCTTGTTTCTTTTGGAACATATATGTATATAAGATATGTTGTCGACCCCTCAAGCTCATCTAACTACTTTAAGATTTTGGAACCCAAGAAATTGCATGACTGATGATGGCAAACATGCTTTCATTTGATTTCAGTGCGCAGACGGGCCAGAATCACAGCAGATGTTGATTTTTGCGTCTTTTCAGCGAAAACTTCATTTGACTCAAATATTCATTTGAGCTGCTAGGCTCTTAATTCTTGCCAGATCGTTTTAGAAAACTTTCTACTTCAGAAGACTCCCAAAGAAAGCTAAGTATGTGCTTTGAATTGAGTTTGCATACAAGCACTTTTTTGAAAACGCAGTACATGTTTGATTTGATGTTCATTCGCTGACGAGAGGAATTTGAACATAATATAGTCTAAACAGCTTGTTTCTTTTGGGAACATATATGTATATTAGATATGTTGTCGACCCCTCAAGCTCATCTAACTACTTTAAGATTTTGGAACCCAAGAAATTGCATGACTGATGATGGCAAACATGCTTTCATTTGATTTCAGTCAGACTTTCCAGAATCACAGCAGATGTTGATTTTGGCGTTTTTCAGCGAGAAAACTTCATTTGACTCAAATATTCATTTGAGCTGCTAGGCTCTTAATTCTTGCCAGATCCTTTTAGAAAACTTTCTACTTTAAGAAGACTCCATAAGCAAGGTAAGTATGTGCTTTGAATTGAGTTTGTACAAGCATTTTTTGAAAACGCAGTACATGTTTGATTTGATGTTTATTCGCGACGAGAGAATTGAACATAATATAGTCTAAACAGCTTGTTTTTTTTGGAACATATATGTATATAAGATATGTTGTCGACCCCTCAAGCTCATCTAACTACTTTAAGATTTTGGAACCCAAGAAATTGCATGACTGATGATGGCAAACATGCTTTCATTTGATTTCAGTCGCAGACTTTCCAGAATCACAGCAGATGTTGATTTTGGCGTCTTTTCAGCGAAAACTTCATTTGACTCAAATATTCATTTGAGCTGCTAGGCTCTTAATTCTTGCCAGATCGTTTTAGAAAACTTTCTACTTTAAGAAGACTCCCAAAAGGTAAGTATGTGCTTTGAATTGAGTTTGCATAAGCACTTTTTGAAAGCGCAGTACATGTTTGATTTGATGTTCATTCGTGAAGAGAGGGAATTTGAACATAATATAGTCTAAACAGCTTGTTTCTTTTGGAACATATATGTATATAAGATATGTTGTCGACCCCTCAAGCTCATCTAACTACTTTAAGATTTTGGAACCCAAGAAATTGCATGACTGATGATGGCAAACATGCTTTCATTTGATTTCAGTGCGCAGACTTTCCAAAATCACAGCAGATGTTGATTTTTGGCGTCTTTTCAGCGAGAAAACTTCATTTGACTCAAATATTCATTTGAGCTGCTAGGCTCTTAATTCTTGCCAGATCGTTTTAGAAAACTTTCTACTTCAAGAAGACTCCATAAGCAAGGTAAGTATGTGCTTTGAATTGAGTTTGTACAAGCATTTTTTGAAAACGCAGTACATGTTTGATTTGATGTTCATTCAGGCGAGAGGAATTTGAACATAATATAGTCTAAACAGCTTGTTTCTTTTGGAACATACCTATATATATATGTATATAATATTTGTTGTCGACCCCTCAAGCTCATCTAACTACTTTGAGATTTTGGAACCCAAGAAATTGCATGACTGATGATGGCAAACATGCTTTCATTTGATTTCAGTGCGCTTGACTTTCCAGAATCACAGCAGATGTTGATTTTGGCGTCTTTTCAGCGAGAAAACTTCATTTGACTCAAATATTCATTTGAGCTGCTAGGCTCTTAATTCTTGCCAGATCGTTTTAGAAAACTTTCTACTTCAAGAAGACTCCCAAAGAAAGCTTAGTATGTGCTTTGAATTGAGTTTGCATAAGCACTTTTTGAAAGCAGTACATGTTTGATTTGATGTTCATTCGCGAAAGAGAGAATTTGAACATAATATAATCTAAACAGCGTGTTTCTTTTGGAACATACCTGTATATATATGTATATAATATTTGTTGTCGACCCCTCAAGCTCATCTAACTACTTTAAGATTTTGGAACCCAAGAAATTGCATGACTGATGATGGCAAACTTGCTTTCATTTGATTTCAGTCTTGAGACTTTCCAAAATCACAGCAGATGTTGATTTTTGGCGTCTATTAAGCCGAGAAAACTTCATTTGACTCAAATATTCATTTGAGCTGCTAGGCTCTTAATTCTTGCCAGATCGTTTTAGAAAACTTTCTACTTCAAGAAGACTCCCAAAAAGGCTTAGTATGTGCTTTGAATTGAGTTTGTACAAGCATTTTTTGAAAAACGCAGTACATGTTTGATTTGATGTTCATTCGCTGACGAGAGAAAATTTGAACATAATATAGTCTAAACAGCTTGTTTCTTTTGGAACATATATGTATATAAGATATGTTGTCGACCCCTCAAGCTCATCTAACTACTTTAAGATTTTGGAACCCAAGAAATTGCATGACTGATGATGGCAAACATGCTTTCATTTGATTTCAGTGCAGAGACGGACCAGAATCACAGCAGATGTTGATTTTTGGCGTCTATTCAGCGAAAAACTTCATTTGACTCAAATATTCATTTTGAGCTGCTAGGCTCTTAATTCTTGCCAGATCGTTTTAGAAAACTTTCTACTTTAAGAAGACTCCCAAAAGCTTAGTATGTGCTTTGAATTGAGTTTGTATAAGCACTTTTTGAAGCAGTACATGTTTGATTTGATGTTCATTAGCGAAGAGGGAATTTGAACATAATATAGTCTAAACAGCTTGTTTCTTTTGGAACATACCTATATATATATGTATATAAGATATGTTGTCGACCCCTCAAGCTCATCTAACTACTTTAAGATTTTGGAACCCAAGAAATTGCATGACTGATGATGGCAAACATGCTTTCATTTGATTTCAGTCTTAGACTTTCCAAAATCACAGCAGATGTTGATTTTTGGCGTCTATTTGCGAAAAAAACTTCATTTGACTCAAATATTCATTTGAGCTGCTAGGCTCTTAATTCTTGCCAGATCGTTTTAGAAAACTTTCTACTTTAGAAGACTCCCAAAGCAAGGTAAGTATGTGCTTTGAATTGAGTTTGCATAAGCACATTTTTTGGCATGATACATGTTTGATTTGATGTTCATTAGTGACGAGAGGAATTTGAACATAATATAGTCTAAACAGCTTGTTTCTTTTGGAACCTATATAATATATGTATATAAGATATGTTGTCGACCCTCAAGCTCATCTAACTACTTTAAGATTTTGGAACCCAGAAATTGCATGACTGATGATGGCAAACATGCTTTCATTTGATTTCAGTCTTGAGACTTTGCAAAATCACAGCAGATGTTGATTTTTGGCGTCTATTAGCGAAAACTTCATTTGACTCAAATATTCATTTGAGCTGCTAGGCTCTTAATTCTTGCCAGATCGTTTTAGAAAACTTTCTACTTCAAAGAAGACTCCATAAGCAAGGTAAGTATGTGCTTTGAATTGAGTTTGTACAAAGCACTTTTTGAAAAGCGTAGTACATGTTTGATTTGATGTTCATTGTGAGAGAGAGAATTTGAACATAATATAGTCTAAACAGCTTGTTTCTTTTGGAACATATATGTATATAAGATATGTTGTCGACCCTCAAGCTCATCTAACTACTTTTAAGATTTTGGAAGCCAAGAAATTGCATGACTGATGATGGCAAACATGCTTTCATTTCATTTCAGTGCGCACACTTTCCAAAATCACAGCAGATGTTGATATTTGGCGTCATTTCAGCGATAAAACTTCATTTGACTCAAATATTCATTTGAGCTGCTAGGCTCTTAATTCTTGCCAGATCCTTTTAGAAAACTTTCTACTTCAAGAAGACTCCCAAAGCAAGGTAAGTATGTGCTTTGAATTGAGTTTGTACAAGCACTTTTTGAAAGCAGTACATGTTTGATTTGATGTTCATTCGCTACAAGAGATGGAATTTGAACATAATATAGTCTAAACAGCTTGTTTCTTTTGGAACATATATGTATATAAGATATGTTGTCGACCCCTCAAGCTCATCTAACTACTTTAAGATTTTGGAACACAAGAAATTGCATGACTGATGATGGCAAACATGCTTTCATTTGATTTCAGTCATGACGGGCCAAAATCACAGCAGATGTTGATTTTTGTCGTCTATTCGACGAGAAATCTTCATTTGACTCAAATATTCATTTGAGCTGCTAGGCTCTTAATTCTTGCCAGATCGTTTTAGAAAACTTTGTACTTTAAGATGACTCCCACAGTAAGGTAAGTATGTGCTTTGAATTGAGTTTGCATAAGCACTTTTTTGAAAAGCAGTACATGTTTGATTTGATGTTCATTATGACGAGAGAATTTGAACATAATATAGTCTAAACAGCTTGTTTCTTTTGGAACATATATGTATATAAGATATGTTGTCGACCCCTCAAGCTCATCTAACTACTTTAAGATTTTGGAACCCAGAAATTGCATGACTGATGATGGCAAACATGCTTTCATTTGATTTCAGTCTTGCAGACTTTCCAAAATCACAGCAGATGTTGATTTTGGCGTCTATTCGCCGAAAACTTCATTTGACTCAAATATTCATTTGAGCTGCTAGGCTCTTAATTCTTGCCAGATCGTTTTAGAAAACTTTCTACTTCAAGAAGACTCCCAAAAAGCTAAGTATGTGCTTTGAATTGAGTTTACATAAGCACTTTTTTGAAAGCAGTACATGTTTGATTTGATGTTCATTAGCGAGAGAGAATTTGAACATAATATAGTCTAAACAGCTTGTTTCTTTTGGAACATATATGTATATAAGATATGTTGTCGACCCCTCAAGCTCATCTAACTACTTTAAGATTTTGGAACCCAAGAAATTGCATGACTGATGATGGCAAACATGCTTTCATTTGATTTCAGTCTTGAGCAGACCCAGAATCACAGCAGATGTTGATTTTTGGCGTCTTTTCAGCGAAAACTTCATTTGACTCAAATATTCATTTGAGCTGCTAGGCTCTTAATTCTTGCCAGATCGTTTTAGAAAACTTTCTACTTTAAGAAGACTCATAAGCAAAGGTAAGTATGTGCTTTGAATTGAGTTTGCATAAGCATTTTTGAAAATGCAGTACATGTTTGATTTGATGTTCATTAGCGACGAGAGAGAATTTGAACATAATATAGTCTAAACAGCTTGTTTCTTTTGGAACATATATGTATATAAGATATGTTGTCGACCCCTCAAGCTCATCTAACTACTTTAAGATTTTGGAACCCAAGAAATTGCATGACTGATGATGGCAAACATGCTTTCATTTGATTTCAGTCTTGAACTTTCCAAAATCACAGCAGATGTTGATTTTGGCGTCTATTAGCGAGAAAACTTCATTTGACTCAAATATTCATTTTGAGCTGCTAGGCTCTTAATTCTTGCCAGATCGTTTTAGAAAACTTTCTACTTTAAGAAGACTCCCAAAGCAAAGGTAAGTATGTGCTTTGAATTGAGTTTGTACAAGCATTTTTGAAAGCGCAGTACATGTTTGATTTGATGTTCATTGACGAGAGAGAATTTGAACATAATATAGTCTAAACAACTTGTTTCTTTTGGAACATATATGTATATAAGATATGTTGTCGACCCTCAAGCTCATCTAACTACTTTAAGATTTTGGAACCCAAGAAATTGCATGACTGATGATGGCAAACATGCTTTCATTTGATTTCAGTGTTGCGCAGACTTTCCAAAATCACAGCAGATGTTGATTTTGGGCGTCTATTAGCGAGAAAAACTCATTTGACTCAAATATTCATTTTGAGCTGCTAGGCTCTTAATTCTTGCCAGATCGTTTTAGAAAACTTTCTACTTCAAGAAGACTCCATAAGCAAGGTAAGTATGTGCTTTGAATTGAGTTTGCATAAGCACTTTTTTGAAAGCATAGTACATGTTTGATTTGATGTTCATTAGCGAGAGAGAGATTTGAACATAATATAGTCTAAACAGCTTGTTTCTTTTGGAACATATATATATAGTATATAAGATATGTTGTCGAACCCTCAAGCTCATCTAACTACTTTAAGATTTTGGAACCCAAGAAATTGCATGACTGATGATGGCAAACATGCTTTCATTTGATTTCAGTGCGCAGACTTTCCAAAATCACAGCAGATGTTGATTTTTGGCGTCTATTTCATGAAAACTTCATTTGACTCAAATATTCATTTGAGCTGCTAGGCTCTTAATTCTTGCCAGATCGTTTTAGAAAACTTTCTACTTCAAGAAGACTCCCAAAGCAAGGTAATTATTTGCTTTGAATTGAGTTTGCATAAGCACTTTTTTGAAAACGTAGTACATGTTTGATTTGATGTTCATTAGCGAAGAGAGAGCGAATTTGAACATAATATAGTCAAAAAATCTTGTTTCTTCTGGAACATACATAAATATATATGTATATAATATATGTTGTCGACCCTCAAGCTCATCTAACTACTTTAAGATTTTGGAACTAAGAAATTGCATGACTGATGATGGCAAACATGCTTTCATTTGATTTCAGTCGCAGACTTTCCAAAATCACAGCAGATGTTGATTTTTGGCGTCTATTAGCCGAAAACTTCATTTGACTCAAATATTCATTTGAGCTGCTAGGCTCTTAATTCTTGCCAGATCGTTTTGAAAACTTTCTACTTCAAGAAGACTCCCAAAAAGGTAAGTATGTGCTTTGAATTGAGTTTGCATAAGCACTTTTTGAAAGCGCAGTACATGTTTGATTTGATGTTCATTCGCGACGAGAGAATTTGAACATAATATAGTCTAAACAGCTTGTTTCTTTTGGAACATATATGTATATAAGATATGTTGTCGACCCCTCAAGCTCATCTAACTACTTTAAGATTTTGGAACCCAAGAAATTGCATGACTGATGATGGCAAACATGCTTTCATTTGATTTCAGTCTTGAACTTTCCAAAATCACAGCAGATGTTGATTTTTGGCGTCTTTTCAGCGAAAACTTCATTTGACTCAAATATTCATTTGAGCTGCTAGGCTCTTAATTCTTGCCAGATCGTTTTAGAAAACTTTCTACTTCAAGAAGACTCCCAAAGAAAGGTAAGTATGTGCTTTGAATTGAGTTTGTACAAGCACTTTTTGAAAAGCAGTACATGTTTGATTTGATGTTCATTAGCGAGAGAGGGAATTTGAACATAATATAGTCTAAACAGCTTGTTTCTTTTGGAACATATATGTATATAAGATATGTTGTCGACCCCTCAAGCTCATCTAACTACTTTAAGATTTTGGAAGCCAAGAAATTGCATGACTGATGATGGCAAACATGCTTTCATTTGATTTCAGTGTGTAGACTTTCCAAAATCACAGCAGATGTTGATTTTTGGCGTCTATTCAGCAAGAAAACTTCATTTGACTCAAATATTCATTTGAGCTGCTAGGCTCTTAATTCTTGCCAGATCGTTTTAGAAAACTTTCTACTTCAAGAAGACTCCATAAGCAAGGTAAGTATGTGCTTTGAATTGAGTTTGTACAAGCATTTTTTGAAAACGCAGTACATGTTTGATTTGATGTTCATTAGCGAGAGAGAATTTGAACATAATATAGTCTAAACAACTTGTTTCTTTTGGAACATATATGTATATAAGATATGTTGTCGACCCTCAAGCTCATCTAACTACTTTAAGATTTTGGAACCCAGAAATTGCATGACTGATGATGGCAAACATGCTTTCATTTGATTTCAGTCTTGAGACGGGCCAGAATCACAGCAGATGTTGATTTTGGCGTCTATTCAGCGAAAACTTCATTTGACTCAAATATTCATTTGAGCTGCTAGGCTCTTAATTCTTGCCAGATCGTTTTAGAAAACTTTCTACTTCAAGAAGACTCCCAAAAGCAAAGTATGTGCTTTGAATTGAGTTTGCATAAGCACTTTTTGAAAAGCGCAGTACATGTTTGATTTGATGTTCATTAGCGAGAGAGAGGAATTTGAACATAATATAGTCTAAACAACTTGTTTCTTTTGTAACATATATGTATATAAGATATGTTGTCGACCCCTCAAGCTCATCTAACTACTTTAAGATTTTGGAACCCAAGAAATTGCATGACTGATGATGGCAAACATGCTTTCATTTGATTTCAGTCTTGAACTTTCCAAAATCACAGCAGATGTTGATTTTGGCGTCTATTAGCGAAAACTTCATTTGACTCAAATATTCATTTGAGCTGCTAGGCTCTTAATTCTTGCCAGATCGTTTTAGAAAACTTTCTACTTCAAGAAGACTCCCAAAGCAAGGTAAGTATGTGCTTTGAATTGAGTTTGCATAAGCACTTTTTTGAAAAGCAGTACATGTTTGATTTGATGTTCATTCGCGAAGAGAGAGGGAATTTGAACATAATATAGTCTAAACAGCTTGTTTCTTTTGGAACATACCTATATATATATGTATATAATATTTGTTGTCGACCCCTCAAGCTCATCTAACTACTTTAAGATTTTGGAACCCAAGAAATTGCATGACTGATGATGGCAAACATGCTTTCATTTGATTTCAGTGCGCAGACTTTCCAAAATCACAGCAGATGTTGATTTTTGGCGTCTATTCAGCGAAAACTTCATTTGACTCAAATATTCATTTGAGCTGCTAGGCTCTTAATTCTTGCCAGATCCTTTTAGAAAACTTTCTACTTCAAGAAGACTCCCAAAGCAAGGTAAGTATGTGCTTTGAATTGAGTTTGTACAAGCACTTTTTGAAAACGCAGTACATGTTTGATTTGATGTTCATTCGCGAAGAGAGAGGGAATTTGAACATAATATAGTCTAAACAGCTTGTTTCTTTTGGAACATATATGTATATAAGATATGTTGTCGACCCTCAAGCTCATCTAACTACTTTAAGATTTTGGAACCCAGAAATTGCATGACTGATGATGGCAAACATGCTTTCATTTGATTTCAGTCTTGCAGACTTTCCAAATCACAGCAGATGTTGATTTTTGGCGTCTATTAGCCGAAAACTTCATTTGACTCAAATATTCATTTGAGCTGCTAGGCTCTTAATTCTTGCCAGATCGTTTTAGAAAACTTTCTACTTCAAAGACTCCATAAGCAAAGGTAAGTATGTGCTTTGAATTGAGTTTGTACAAGTATTTTTTAAAAACGCAGTACATGTTTGATTTGATGTTCATTTGCGACGAGAGAGGGAATTTGAACATAATATAGTCTAAACAGCTTGTTTCTTTTGGAACATATATGTATATAAGATATGTTGTCGACCCCTCAAGCTCATCTAACTACTTTAAGATTTTGGAACCCAAGAAATTGCATGACTGATGATGGCAAACATGCTTTCATTTGATTTCAGTGCGCAGACTTTCCAAAATCACAGCAGATGTTGATTTTTGGCGTCTATTAGCCGAGAAAACTTCATTTGACTCAAATATTCATTTGAGCTGCTAGGCTCTTAATTCTTGCCAGATCGTTTTAGAAAACTTTCTACTTTAAGAAGACTCCCGAAGCAAGGTAAGTATGTGCTTTGAATATAGTTTGCATAAGCACTTTTTTGAAAACGTAGTACATGTTTGATTTGATGTTCATTCGCGACGAGAGAGGGAATTTGAACATAATATAGTCTAAACAGCTTGTTTCTTTTGGAACATATATGTATATAAGATATGTTGTCGACCCCTCAAGCTCATCTAACTACTTTAAGATTTTGGAACCCAAGAAATTGCATGACTGATGATGGCAAACATGCTTTCATTTGATTTCAGTCTTAGACGGGCCAAAATCACAGCAGATGTTGATTTTTGGGCGTCTTTTCAGCGAAAACTTCATTTGACTCAAATATTCATTTGAGCTGCTAGGCTCTTAATTCTTGCCAGATCGTTTTAGAAAACTTTCTACTTCAAGACTCCCAAAAGCTAAGTATGTGCTTTGAATTGAGTTTGCATAAGCACTTTTTGAAAGCGCAGTACATGTTTGATTTGATGTTCATTAGCGAGAGAGAATTTGAACATAATATAGTCTAAACAGCTTGTTTCTTTTGGAACATATATGTATATAAGATATGTTGTCGACCCTCAAGCTCATCTAACTACTTTAAGATTTTGGAACCCAAGAAATTGCATGACTGATGATGGCAAACATGCTTTCATTTGATTTCAGTCATAGACTTTCCAAAATCACAGCAGATGTTGATTTTTGGCGTCTATTCGCCGAGAAAACTTCATTTGACTCAAATATTCATTTGAGCTGCTAGGCTCTTAATTCTTGCCAGATCGTTTTAGAAAACTTTCTACTTCAAGAAGACTCCCAAAGCAAGGTAAGTATGTGCTTTGAATTGAGTTTGCATAAGCACTTTTTGAAAACGCCAGTACATGTTTGATTT
>NW_024401879.1:0-40246 GCF_016859285.1 Xiphias gladius | reverse complement strand
CATAAGAATTGAGAGCCTAGCAGCTCAAATGAATATTTGAGTCAAATGAAGTTTTCGGCGAATAGACGCCAAAAATCAACATCTGCTGTGATTTTGGCCCGCTCAAGACTGAAATCAAATGAAAGCATGTTTGCCATCATCAGTCATGCAATTTCTTAGCTTCCAAAATCTTAAAGTAGTTAGATGAGCCTGAGGGTCGACAACATATCTTATATACATATAGGTGTGTTCCAAAAGAAACAAGCTGTTTAGACTATATTATGTTCAAATTCCTCTCTGTCTAATGAACATCAAATCAAACATGTACTGCTTTTCAAAAAATGCTTATGCAAACTCAATTCAAAGCACATACTTAGCTTTCTTTGGGAGTCTTCTTAAAGTAGAAAGTTTTCTAAAACGATCTGGCAAGAATTGAGAGCCTAGCAGCTCAAATGAATATTTGAGTCAAATGAAGTTTTCTCGTAATAGACGCCAAAAATCAACATCTGCTGTGATTTTGGCCCGTCTAGACTGAAATCAAATGAAAGCATGTTTGCCATCATCAGTCATGCAATTTCTTAGCTTCCAAAATCTTAAAGTAGTTAGATGAGCTTGAGGGTCGACAACATATCTTATATACATATATATAGGTGTGTTCCAAAAGAAACAAGCTGTTTAGACTATATTATGTTCAAATTCTCTCGTCATGTAATGAACATCAAATCAAACATGTACTGCTTTTCAAAAATGCTTATGCAAACTCAATTCAAAGCACATACTTAGCTTTCTTGGGAGTCTTCTTAAAGTAGAAAGTTTTCTAAAACGATCTGGCAAGAATTAAGAGAGCCTAGCAGCTCAAATGAATATTTGAGTCAAATGAAGTTTTCGGCGAATAGACGCCAAAAATCAACATCTGCTGTGATTTTGGCCTCTGCAAGACTGAAATCAAATGAAAGCATGTTTGCCATCATCAGTCATGCAATTTCTTAGCTTCCAAAATCTTAAAGTAGTTAGATGAGCTTGAGGGTCGACAACATATCTTATATACATATAGGTGTGTTCCAAAAGAAACAAGTTGTTTAGACTATATTATGTTCAAATTCTCTCTCGTCATGAATGAACATCAAATCAAACATGTACTGCTTTCAAAAAATGCTTATGCAAACTCAATTCAAAGCACATACTTACCTTGCTTTTGGAGTCTTCTTAAAGTAGAAAGTTTTCAAACGATCTGGCAAGAATTGAGAGCCTAGCAGCTCAAATGAATATTTGAGTCAAATGAAGTTTTCGGCTAATAGACGCCAAAATCAACATCTGCTGTGATTTTGGCCTGTCTAAGCACTGAAATCAAATGAAAGCATGTTTGCCATCATCAGTCATGCAATTTCTTAGCTTCCAAAATCTTAAAGTAGTTAGATGAGCTTGAGGGGTCGACAACATATCTTATATACATATGTATATAGGTGTGTTCCAAAAGAAACAAGCTGTTTAGACTATATTATGTTCAAATTCCCTCTCTCGTCGCAAATGAACATCAAATCAAACATGTACTGCGTTTTCAAAAAATGCTTATGCAAACTCAATTCAAAGCACATACTTAGCTTTCTTTGGGAGTCTTCTTAAAGTAGAAAGTTTTCTAAAACGATCTGGCAAGAATTGAGAGCCTAGCAGCTCAAATGAATATTTGAGTCAAATGAAGTTTTCTCGGCGAATAGACGCCAAAAATCAACATCTGCTGTGATTTTGGCCTTGTGCGCACTGAAATCAAATGAAAGCATGTTTGCCATCATCAGTCATGCAATTTCTTAGCTTCCAAAATCTTAAAGTAGTTAGATGAGCTTGAGGGGTCGACAACATATCTTATATACATATGTATATAGGTATGTTCCAAAAGAAACAAGCTGTTTAGACTATATTATGTTCAAATTCCCTCTCAGCGTAATGAACATCAAATCAAACATGTACTGCGTTTTCAAAAAATGCTTATGCAAACTCAATTCAAAGCACATACTTAGCTTTCTTTGGGAGTCTTCTTAAAGTAGAAAGTTTTCCTAAACGATCTGGCAAGAATTGAGAGCCTAGCAGCTCAAATGAATATTTGAGTCAAATGAAGTTTTCGGCGAATAGACGCCAAAAATCAACATCTGCTGTGATTTTGGTCTGCTCAAGACTGAAATCAAATGAAAGCATGTTTGCCATCATCAGTCATGCAATTTCTTAGCTTCCAAAATCTTAAAGTAGTTAGATGAGCTTGAGGGGTCGACAACATATCTTATATACATATGTATATAGGTATGTTCCAAAAGAAACAAGCTGTTTAGACTATATTATGTTCAAATTCCCTCTCGTCATAATGAAAATCAAATCAAACATGTACTGCTTTTTCAAAAAATGCTTATGCAAACTCAATTCAAAGCACATACTTAGCTTTCTTTGGGAGTCTTCTTAAAGTAGAAAGTTTTCTAAAACGATCTGGCAAGAATTGAGAGCCTAGCAGCTCAAATGAATATTTGAGTCAAATGAAGTTTTCGCTAATAGACGCCAAAAATCAACATCTGCTGTGATTTTGGCCTGTCTAAGACTGAAATCAAATGAAAGCATGTTTGCCATCATCAGTCATGCAATTTCTTAGCTTCCAAAAATCTTAAAGTAGTTAGATGAGCTTGAGGGGTCGACAACATATCTTATATACATATAGGTGTGTTCCAAAAGAAACAAGCTGTTTAGACTATATTATGTTCAAATTCTCTCTCATGCTAATGAACATCAAATCAAACATGTACTGCGTGCTTTCAAAAATGCTTATGCAAACTCAATTCAAAGCACATACTTACCTTGCTTTGGGAGTCTTCTTAAAGTAGAAAGTTTTCTAAAACGATCTGGCAAGAATTGAGAGCCTAGCAGCTCAAATGAATATTTGAGTCAAATGAAGTTTTCGTAATAGACGCCAAAAATCAACATCTGCTGTGATTTTGGGTCTGCTCAAGACTGAAATCAAATGAAAGCATGTTTGCCATCATCAGTCATGCAATTTCTAGCTTCCAAAATCTTAAAGTAGTTAGATGAGCTTGAGGGTCGACAACATATCTTATATACATATTATATAGGTATGTTCCAAAAAACAAGCTGTTTAGACTATATTATGTTCAAATTCCCTCTCGTCATGAATGAACATCAAATCAAACATGTACTCATGCTTTCAAAAATGCTTATGCAAACTCAATTCAAAGCACATACTTAGCTTTCTTTGGGAGTCTTCTTAAAGTAGAAAGTTTTCTAAAACGATCTGGCAAGAATTGAGAGCCTAGCAGCTCAAATGAATATTTGAGTCAAATGAAGTTTTTCGCTAATAGACGCCAAAAATCAACATCTGCTGTGATTTTGGCCCGTCTGCGCACTGAAATCAAATGAAAGCATGTTTGCCATCATCAGTCATGCAATTTCTTAGCTTCCAAAATCTTAAAGTAGTTAGATGAGCTTGAGGGTCGACAACATATCTTATATACATATGTATATAGGTGTGTTCCAAAAGAAACAAGCTGTTTAGACTATATTATGTTCAAATTCCTCTCGTCATGAATGAACATCAAATCAAACATGTACTCATGCTTTTCAAAAAGTGCTTATGCAAACTCAATCCAAAGCACATACTTACCTTGCTTCCGGAGTCCACTTAAAGTAGAAAGTTTTCTAAAACGATCTGGCAAGAATTGAGAGCCTAGCAGCTCAAATGAATATTTGAGTCAAATGAAGGTTTCTAGGCTAATAGACGCCAAAAATCAACATCTGCTGTGATTTTGGCCCGTCCTCAAGACTGAAATCAAATGAAAGCATGTTTGCCATCATCAGTCATGCAATTTCTTAGCTTCCAAAATCTTAAAGTAGTTAGATGAGCTTGAGGGTCGACAACATATCTTATATACATATGTATATAGGTGTGTTCCAAAAGAAACAAGCTGTTTAGTTTAGACTATATTATGTTCAAATTCTCTCTCGTCATGAATGAACATCAAATCAAACATGTACTCATGCTTTTCAAAAAATGCTTATGCAAACTCAATTCAAAGCACATACTTAGCTTTCTTTGGGAGTCTTCTTAAAGTAGAAAGTTTTCTAAAACGATCTGGCAAGAATTGAGAGCCTAGCAGCTCAAATGAATATTTGAGTCAAATGAAGTTTTCAAGTAATAGACGCCAAAAATCAACATCTGCTGTGATTTTGGCCCGCTCAAGACTGAAATCAAATGAAAGCATGTTTGCCATCATCAGTCATGCAATTTCTTAGCTTCCAAAATCTTAAAGTAGTTAGATGAGCTTGAGGGGTCGACAACATATCTTATATACATATATTATATAGGTATGTTCCAAAAGAAACAAGCTGTTTAGACTATATTATGTTCAAATTCCCTCTCATCGCGAATGAACATCAAATCAAACATGTACTGCGTTTTCAAAAAATGCTTATGCAAACTCAATTCAAAGCACATACTTAGCTTTCTTTGGGAGTCTTCTTAAAGTAGAAAGTTTTCTAAAACGATCTGGCAAGAATTGAGAGCCTAGCAGCTCAAATGAATATTTGAGTCAAATGAAGTTTTCGGCGAATAGACGCCAAAAATCAACATCTGCTGTGATTTTGGCCCGCTCAAGACACTGAAATCAAATGAAAGCATGTTTGCCATCATCAGTCATGCAATTTAGCTTCCAAAATCTTAAAGTAGTTAGATGAGCTTGAGGGTCGACAACATATCTTATATACATATAGGTGTGTTCCAAAAGAAACAAGCTGTTTAGACTATATTATGTTCAAATTCTCTCGTCATGTAATGAACATCAAATCAAACATGTACTGCATTTTCAAAAAAGTGCTTATGCAAACTCAATCCAAAGCACATACTTACCTTGCTTCCGGAGTCCACTTAAAGTAGAAAGTTTTCTAAAACGATCTGGCAAGAATTGAGAGCCTAGCAGCTCAAATGAATATTTGAGTCAAATGAAGTTTTCGGCTTAATAGACGCCAAAAATCAACATCTGCTGTGATTTTGGCCCGTCTCAAGACTGAAATCAAATGAAAGCATGTTTGCCATCATCAGTCATGCAATTTCTTAGCTTCCAAAATCTTAAAGTAGTTAGATGAGCTTGAGGGGTCGACAACATATCTTATATACATATATTATATAGGTATGTTCCAAAAGAAACAAGCTGTTTAGACTATATTATGTTCAAATTCCCTCTCTCGTCATGAATGAACATCAAATCAAACATGTACTGCTTTCAAAAATGCTTATGCAAACTCAATTCAAAGCACATACTTACCTTGCTTTTGGGAGTCTTCTTAAAGTAGAAAGTTTTCTAAAACGATCTGGCAAGAATTGAGAGCCTAGCAGCTCAAATGAATATTTGAGTCAAATGAAGTTTTCGCGAATAGACGCCAAAAATCAACATCTGCTGTGATTTTGGCCCGTCAACACACTGAAATCAAATGAAAGCATGTTTGCCATCATCAGTCATGCAATTTCTTAGCTTCCAAAATCTTAAAGTAGTTAGATGAGCTTGAGGGGTCGACAACATATCTTATATACATATATATAGGTGTGTTCCAAAAGAAACAAGCTGTTTAGACTATATTATGTTCAAATTCCTCTCGTCATGAATGAACATCAAATCAAACATGTACTGTTTTCAAAAATGCTTAATCAAACTCAATTCAAAGCACATACTTTCCTTGCTTATGGAGTCTTCTTAAAGTACAAAGTTTTCTAAAACGATCTGGCAAGAATTGAGAGCCTAGCAGCTCAAATGAATATTTGAGTCAAATGAAGTTTTCTCGTAATAGACGCCAAAAATCAACATCTGCTGTGATTTTGGCCCGTCTGCACTGAAATCAAATGAAAGCATGTTTGCCATCATCAGTCATGCAATTTCTTAGCTTCCAAAATCTTAAAGTAGTTAGATGAGCTTGAGGGTCGACAACATATCTTATATACATATAGGTGTGTTCCAAAAGAATCAAGCTGTTTAGACTATATTATGTTCAAATTCTCTCTCGTCATGCTAATGAACATCAAATCAAACATGTACTGCGTTTTTCAAAAATGCTTATGCAAACTCAATTCAAAGCACATACTTAGCTTTCTGCGGGAGTCTTCTTAAAGTAGAAAGTTTTCTAAAACGATCTGGCAAGAATTGAGAGCCTAGCAGCTCAAATGAATATTTGAGTCAAATGAAGTTTTCTCGTAATAGACGCCAAAAATCAACATCTGCTGTGATTTTGGCCTGTCAAGACTGAAATCAAATGAAAGCATGTTTGCCATCATCAGTCATGCAATTTCTTAGCTTCCAAAATCTTAAAGTAGTTAGATGAGCTTGAGGGGTCGACAACATATCTTATATACATATATATAGGTGTGTTCCAAAAGAAACAAGCTGTTTAGACTATATTATGTTCAAATTCCTCTCTCGCGAATGAACATCAAATCAAACATGTACTGCGTTGCAAAAAATGCTTATGCAAACTCAATTCAAAGCACATACTTAGCTTTCTTTGGGAGTCTTCTTAAAGTAGAAAGTTTTCTAAAACGATCTGGCAAGAATTGAGAGCCTAGCAGCTCAAATGAATATTTGAGTCAAATGAAGTTTTCTCGGCGAATAGACGCCAAAAATCAACATCTGCTGTGATTTTGGCCCGTCTGCGCACTGAAATCAAATGAAAGCATGTTTGCCATCATCAGTCATGCAATTTCTTAGCTTCCAAAATCTTAAAGTAGTTAGATGAGCTTGAGGGTCGACAACATATCTTATATACATATAAGTATGTTCCAAAAGAAACAAGCTGTTTAGACTATATTATGTTCAAATTCCCTCTCTCGTCATGAATGAACATCAAATCAAACATGTACTGCGTTTTCAAAAAATGCTTATGCAAACTCAATTCAAAGCACATACTTACCTTGCTTCGGGAGTCTTCTTAAAGTAGAAAGTTTTCTAAAACGATCTGGCAAGAATTGAGAGCCTAGCAGCTCAAATGAATATTTGAGTCAAATGAAGTTTTCTCGGCGAATAGACGCCAAAAATCAACATCTGCTGTGATTTTGGCCCGTCTGCGCACTGAAATCAAATGAAAGCATGTTTGCCATCATCAGTCATGCAATTTCTTAGCTTCCAAAATCTTAAAGTAGTTAGATGAGCTTGAGGGGTCGACAACATATCTTATATACATATATTATATAGGTATGTTCCAAAAGAAACAAGCTGTTTAGACTATATTATGTTCAAATTCCCTCTCGTCGCGAATGAACATAAAATCAAACATGTCCTGCGTTTTCAAAAATGCTTATGCAAACTCAATTCAAAGCACATACTTACCTTTCTTTGGAAGTCTTCTTAAAGTAGAAAGTTTTCTAAAACGATCTGGCAAGAATTGAGAGCCTAGCAGCTCAAATGAATATTTGAGTCAAATGAAGTTTTCTCGGCGAATAGACGCCAAAAATCAACATCTGCTGTGATTTTGGCCCGTCTGCTCACTGAAATCAAATGAAAGCATGTTTGCCATCATCAGTCATGCAATTTCTTAGCTTCCAAAATCTTAAAGTAGTTAGATGAGCTTGAGGGGTCGACAACATATCTTATATACATATGTATATAGGTGTGTTCCAAAAGAAACAAGCTGTTTAGACTATATTATGTTCAAATTCCCTCTCTCGTCATGAATGAACATCAAATCAAACATGTACTGCGTTTTCAAAAAATGCTTATGCAAACTCAATTCAAAGCACATACTTACCTTGCTTCCGGAGTCTTCTTAAAGTAGAAAGTTTTCTAAAACGATCTGGCAAGAATTGAGAGCCTAGCAGCTCAAATGAATATTTGAGTCAAATGAAGTTTTCTCGGCGAATAGACGCCAAAAATCAACATCTGCTGTGATTTTGGCCCATCTGCGCACTGAAATCAAATGAAAGCATGTTTGCCATCATCAGTCATGCAATTTCTTAGCTTCCAAAATCTTAAAGTAGTTAGATGAGCTTGAGGGGTCGACAACATATCTTATATACATATAGGTATGTTCCAAAAGAAACAAGCTGTTTAGACTATATTATGTTCAAATTCCCTCTCTAAATGTAATGAACATCAAATCAAACATGTACTGCGTTTTCAAAAATGCTTATGCAAACTCAATTCAAAGCACATACTTAGCTTTCTTTGGGAGTCTTCTTAAAGTAGAAAGTTTTCTAAAACGATCTGGCAAGAATTGAGAGCCTAGCAGCTCAAATGAATATTTGAGTCAAATGAAGTTTTCTCGGCGAATAGACGCCAAAATCAACATCTGCTGTGATTTTGGCCCGTCTGCGCACTGAAATCAAATGAAAGCATGTTTGCCATCATCAGTCATGCAATTTCTTAGCTTCCAAAATCTTAAAGTAGTTAGATGAGCTTGAGGGGTCGACAACATATCTTATATACATATGTATATAGGTGTGTTCCAAAAGAAACAATCTGTTTAGACTATATTATGTTCAAATTCTCTCTCTAGTCGCTAATGAACATCAAATCAAACATGTACTGCGTTTTCAAAAAATGCTTATGCAAACTCAATTCAAAGCACATACTTAGCTTTCTTTGGGAGTCTTCTTAAAGTAGAAAGTTTTCTAAAACGATCTGGCAAGAATTGAGAGCCTAGCAGCTCAAATGAATATTTGAGTCAAATGAAGTTTTCTCTGCGAATAGACGCCAAAAATCAACATCTGCTGTGATTTTGGCCCGTCTTCGCACTGAAATCAAATGAAAGCATGTTTGCCATCATCAGTCATGCAATTTCTTAGCTTCCAAAATCTTAAAGTAGTTAGATGAGCTTTAGCGGTCGACAACATATCTTATATACATATAGGTGTGTTCCAAAAGAAACAAGCTGTTTAGACTATATTATGTTCAAATTCCTCTCTCGTCATGAATGAACATCAAATCAAACATGTAATTCGTTTTAAAAAATTTGCTTATGAAAACTCAATTCAAAGCACATACTTATCTTGCTTTTGGGGTCTTCTTAAAGTAGAAAGTTTTCTAAAACGATCTGGCAAGAATTGAGAGCCTAGCAGCTCAAATGAATATTTGAGTCAAATGAAGTTTTCTCGGCGAATAGACGCCAAAAATCAACATCTGCTGTGATTTTGGCCCGCCTGTGCACTGAAATCAAATGAAAGCATGTTTGCCATCATCAGTCATGCAATTTCTTAGCTTCCAAAATCTTAAAGTAGTTAGATGAGCTTGAGGGTCGACAACATATCTTATATACATATATAGGTATGTTCCAAAAGAAACAAGCCGTTTAGACTATATTATGTTCAAATTCCCTCTCGTCATGAATGAACATCAAATCAAACATGTACTGCATTTTCAAAAAAGTGCTTATGCAAACTCAATCCAAAGCACATACTTACCTTGCTTCCGGAGTCCACTTAAAGTAGAAAGTTTTCTAAAACGATCTGGCAAGAATTGAGAGCCTAGCAGCTCAAATGAATATTTGAGTCAAATGAAGTTTTCTCGGAATAGACGCCAAAAATCAACATCTGCTGTGATTTTGGCCTGTCTGAGCACTGAAATCAAATGAAAGCATGTTTGCCATCATCAGTCATGCAATTTCTTAGCTTCCAAAATCTTAAAGTAGTTAGATGAGCTTGAGGGGTCGACAACATATCTTATATACATATAATATAGGTGTGTTCCAAAAGAAACAAGCTGTTTAGACTATATTATGTTCAAATTCCCTCTCGTCATGAATGAACATCAAATCAAACATGTACTGCGTTTTCAAAAAATGCTTATGCAAACTCAATTCAAAGCACATACTTACCTTGCTTCGGGAGTCTTCTTAAAGTAGAAAGTTTTCTAAAACGATCTGGCAAGAATTGAGAGCCTAGCAGCTCAAATGAATATTTGAGTCAAATGAAGTTTTCTCGGCGAATAGACGCCAAAAATCAACATCTGCTGTGATTTTGGTCTGCGCACTGAAATCAAATGAAAGCATGTTTGCCATCATCAGTCATGCAATTTCTTAGCTTCCAAAATCTTAAAGTAGTTAGATGAGCTTGAGGGGTCGACAACATATCTTATATACATATGTATATAGGTGTGTTCCAAAAGAAACAAGCTGTTTAGACTATATTATGTTCAAATTCCCTCTCTCGTGAATGAACATCAAATCAAACATGTACTGCGTTTTCAAAAAATGCTTATGCAAACTCAATCCAAAGCACATACTTACCTTGCTTCCGGAGTCCACTTAAAGTAGAAAGTTTTCTAAAACGATCTGGCAAGAATTGAGAGCCTAGCAGCTCAAATGAATATTTGAGTCAAATGAAGTTTTCTCGGCGAATAGACGCCAAAAATCAACATCTGCTGTGATTTTGGCCCGTCTGTGCACTGAAATCAAATGAAAGCATGTTTGCCATCATCAGTCATGCAATTTCTTAGCTTCCAAAATCTTAAAGTAGTTAGATGAGCTTGAGGGGTCGACAACATATCTTATATACATATAGGTGTGTTCCAAAAGAAACAAGCTGTTTAGACTATATTATGTTCAAATTCCCTCTCTCGTCACGAATGAACATCAAATCAAACATGTACTGCGTTTTCAAAAAATGCTTATGCAAACTCAATTCAAAGCACATACTTAGCTTTCTTTGTGAGTCTTCTTAAAGTAGAAAGTTTTCTAAAACGATCTGGCAAGAATTGAGAGCCTAGCAGCTCAAATGAATATTTGAGTCAAATGAAGTTTTCTCTGCGAATAGACGCCAAAAATCAACATCTGCTGTGATTTTGGCCGTGTGCGCACTGAAATCAAATGAAAGCATGTTTGCCATCATCAGTCATGCAATTTCTTAGCTTCCAAAATCTTAAAGTAGTTAGATGAGCTTGAGGGTCGACAACATATCTTATATACATATGTATATAGGTATGTTCCAAAAGAAACAAGCTGTTTAGACTATATTATGTTCAAATTCCCTCTCTCATCATGAATGAACATCAAATCAAACATGTACTACGTTTTCAAAAAATGCTTATGCAAACTCAATTCAAAGCACATACTTAGCTTTCTTGGGAGTCTTCTTAAAGTAGAAAGTTTTCTAAAACGATCTGGCAAGAATTGAGAGCCTAGCAGCTCAAATGAATATTTGAGTCAAATGAAGTTTTCTCGGCGAATAGACGCCAAAATTAACATCTGCTGTGATTTTGGCCCGTCTGCACTGAAATCAAATGAAAGCATGTTTGCCATCATCAGTCATGCAATTTCTTAGCTTCCAAAATCTTAAAGTAGTTAGATGAGCTTGAGGGGTCGACAACATATCTTATATACATATGTATATAGGTATGTTCCAAAAGAAACAAGCTGTTTAGACTATATTATGTTCAAATTCCCTCTCTCGTCGCGAATGAACATCAAATCAAACATGTACTGCGTTTTCAAAAAATGCTTATGCAAACTCAATTCAAAGCACATACTTAGCTTTCTTTGGGAGTCTTCTTAAAGTAGAAAGTTTTCTAAAACGATCTGGCAAGAATTGAGAGCCTAGCAGCTCAAATGAATATTTGAGTCAAATGAAGTTTTCTCGGCGAATAGACGCCAAAAATCAACATCTGCTGTGAATTTGGCCCGTCTGCGCACTGAAATCAAATGAAAGCATGTTTGCCATCATCAGTCATGCAATTTCTTAGCTTCCAAAATCTTAAAGTAGTTAGATGAGCTTGAGGGGTCGACAACATATCTTATATACATATAGGTGTGTTCCAAAAGAAACAAGCTGTTTAGACTATATTATGTTCAAATTCCCTCTCTCGTCGCGAATGAACATCAAATCAAACATGTACTGCGTTTTCAAAAATGCTTATGCAAACTCAATTCAAAGCACATACTTAGCTTTCTTTGGGAGTCTTCTTAAAGTAGAAAGTTTTCTAAAACGATCTGGCAAGAATTGAGAGCCTAGCAGCTCAAATGAATATTTGAGTCAAATGAAGTTTTCTCGGCGAATAGACGCCAAAAATCAACATCTGCTGTGATTTTGGCCGTGTGCGCACTGAAATCAAATGAAAGCATGTTTGCCATCATCAGTTATGCAATTTCTTAGCTTCCAAAATCTTAAAGTAGTTAGATGACCTTGAGGGGTCGACAACATATCTTATATACATATATATAGGTGTGTTCCAAAAAACAAGCTGTTTAGACTATATTATGTTCAAATTCCCTCTCTCGTCGCGAATGAACATCAAATCAAACATGTACTGCGTTTTCAAAAATGCTTATGCAAACTCAATTCAAAGCACATACTTAGCTTTCTTTGGGAGTCTTCTTAAAGTAGAAAGTTTTCTAAAACGATCTGGCAAGAATTAAGAGCCTAGCAGCTCAAATGAATATTTGAGTCAAATGAAGTTTTCGCGAATAGACGCCAAAATCAACATCTGCCGTGATTTTGGCCGTGTGCGCACTGAAATCAAATGAAAGCATGTTTGCCATCATCAGTCATGCAATTTCTTAGCTTCCAAAATCTTAAAGTAGTTAGATGAGCTTGAGGGGTCGACAACATATCTTATATACATATAGGTGTGTTCCAAAAGAAACAAGCTGTTTAGACTATATTATGTTCAAATTCCCTCTCGTCGCGAATGAACATCAAATCAAACGTACTGCGTTTTCAAAAATGCTTATGCAAACTCAATTCAAAGCACATACTTAGCTTTCTTTGGGAGTCTTCTTAAAGTAGAAAGTTTTCTAAAACGATCTGGCAAGAATTGAGAGCCTAGCAGCTCAAATGAATATTTGAGTCAAATGAAGTTTTCTCGGCGAATAGACGCCAAAATCAACATCTGCTGTGATTTTGGACCGTCTCAGACTGAAATCAAATGAAAGCATGTTTGCCATCATCAGTCATGCAATTTCTTAGCTTCCAAAATCTTAAAGTAGTTAGATGAGCTTGAGGGGTCGACAACATATCTTATATACATATGTATATAGGTGTGTTCCAAAAGAAACAAGCTGTTTAGACTATATTATGTTCAAATTCCCTCTCTCGTCGTGAATGAACATCAAATCAAACATGTACTGCGTTTTCAAAAAATGCTTATGCAAACTCAATTCAAAGCACATACTTAGCTTTCTTTGGGAGTCTTCTTAAAGTAGAAAGTTTTCTAAAACGATCTGGCAAGAATTGAGAGCCTAGCAGCTCAAATGAATATTTGAGTCAAATGAAGTTTTCTCGGTGAATAGACGCCAAAAATCAACATCTGCTGTGATTTTGGCCCGTCTGCGCACTGAAATCAAATGAAAGCATGTTTGCCATCATCAGTCATGCAATTTCTTAGCTTCCAAAATCTTAAAGTAGTTAGATGAGCTTGAGGGGTCGACAACATATCTTATATACATATGTATATAGGTGTTCCAAAAGAAACAAGCTGTTTAGACTATATTATGTTCAAATTCCCTCTCTCGTCACGAATGAACATCAAATCAAACATGTACTGCGTTTTCAAAAAATGCTTATGCAAACTCAATTCAAAGCACATACTTAGCTTTCTTTGGGAGTCTTCTTAAAGTAGAAAGTTTTCTAAAACGATCTGGCAAGAATTGAGAGCCTAGCAGCTCAAATGAATATTTGAGTCAAATGAAGTTTTCTCTGCGAATAGACGCCAAAAATCAACATCTGCTGTGATTTTGGCCCGTCTGTGCACTGAAATCAAATGAAAGCATGTTTGCCATCATCAGTCATGCAATTTCTTAGCTTCCAAAATCTTAAAGTAGTTAGATGAGCTTGAGGGGTCGACAACATATCTTATATACATATGTATGTTCCAAAAGAAAACAAGTTTAGAGACTATATTATGTTCAAATTCCTCTCTCAGCGAATGAACATCAAATCAAACATGTACTGCGTTTTCAAAAAAGTGCTTATGCAAACTCAATCCAAAGCACATACTTACCTTGCTTCCGGAGTCCACTTAAAGTAGAAAGTTTTCTAAAACGATCTGGCAAGAATTAAGAGCCTAGCAGCTCAAATGAATATTTGAGTCAAATGAAGTTTTCGGCGAATAGACGCCAAAAATCAACATCTGCTGTGATTTGGCCCGTCTCAAGACTGAAATCAAATGAAAGCATGTTTGCCATCATCAGTCATGCAATTTCTTAGCTTCCAAAATCTTAAAGTAGTTAGATGAGCTTGAGGGGTAGACAACATATCTTATATACATATAGGTGTGTTCCAAAAGAAACAAGCTGTTTAGACTATATTATGTTCAAATTCACTCTCTCGTCGCGAATGAACATCAAATCAAACATGTACTGCGTTTTCAAAAAATGCTTATGCAAACTCAATTCAAAGCACATACTTAGCTTTCTTTGGGAGTCTTCTTAAAGTAGAAAGTTTTCTAAAACGATCTGGCAAGAATTGAGAGCCTAGCAGCTCAAAATGAATATTTGAGTCAAATGAAGTTTTCGCGAATAGACGCCAAAAATCAACATCTGCTGTGATTTTGGCCTGCCTGGCACTGAAATCAAATGAAAGCATGTTTGCCATCATCAGTCATGCAATTTCTTAGCTTCCAAAATCTTAAAGTAGTTAGATGAGCTTGAGGGGTCGACAACATATCTTATATACATATGTATATAGGTATGTTCCAAAAAAAAAAGCTGTTTAGACTATATTATGTTCAAATTCCCTCTCTGTCGCGAATGAACATCAAATCAAACATGTACTGCGTTTTCAAAAAATGCTTATGCAAACTCAATTCAAAGCACATACTTAGCTTTCTTTGGGAGTCTTCTTAAAGTAGAAAGTTTTCTAAAACGATCTGGCAAGAATTGAGAGCCTAGCAGCTCAAATGAATATTTGAGTCAAATGAAGTTTTCTCGGAATAGACGCCAAAATCAACATCTGCTGTGATTTTGGCCCGTCTGGTGCACTGAAATCAAATGAAAGCATGTTTGCCATCATCAGTCATGCAATTTCTTAGCTTCCAAAATCTTAAAGTAGTTAGATGAGCTTGAGGGTCGACAACATATCTTATATATACATATAGGTATGTTCCAAAAGAAACAAGCTGTTTAGACTATATTATGTTCAAATTCCTCTCTCGTCATGAATGAACATCAAATCTAACTTGTTCTTCGTTTTCAAAAATGCTTATGCAAACTCAATTCAAAGCACATACTTAGCTTTCTTGGGGAGTCTTCTTAAAGTAGAAAGTTTTCTAAACGATCTGGCAAGAATTGAGAGCCTAGCAGCTCAAATGAATATTTGAGTCAAATGAAGTTTTCGGCGAATAGACGCCAAAAATCAACATCTGCTGTGATTTTGGCCCGTCATGACTGAAATCAAATGAAAGCATGTTTGCCATCATCAGTCATGCAATTTCTTAGCTTCCAAAATCTTAAAGTAGTTAGATGAGCTTGAGGGTCGACAACATATCTTATATACATATGTATATAGGTGTGTTCCAAAAAAGAAACAAGCTGTTTAGACTATATTATGTTCAAATTCTCTCGTCATGAATGAACATCAAATCAAACATGTACTGCGCTTTTCAAAAATGCTTATGCAAACTCAATTCAAAGCACATACTTACTTTGGGAGTCTTCTAAAGTAGAAAGTTTTCTAAAACGATCTGGCAAGAATTGAGAGCCTAGCAGCTCAAATGAATATTTGAGTCAAATGAAGTTTTCGGCGAATAGACGCCAAAAATCAACATCTGCTGTGATTTGGGCCCGTCTGCGCACTGAAATCAAATGAAAGCATGTTTGCCATCATCAGTCATGCAATTTCTTAGCTTCCAAAATCTTAAAGTAGTTAGATGAGCTTGAGGGTCGACAACATATCTTATATACATATGTATATATAGGTGTGTTCCAAAAGAAACAAGCTGTTTAGGACTATATTATGTTCAAATTCTCTCTCGTCATGAATGAACATCAAATCAAACATGTACTGCGCTTTCAAAAAATGCTTATGCAAACTCAATTCAAAGCACATACTTAGCTTTCTTTGGGGAGTCTTCTAAAGTAGAAAGTTTTCTAAAACGATCTGGCAAGAATTGAGAGCTAGCAGCTCAAATGAATATTTGAGTCAAATGAAGTTTTCATGAATAGACGCCAAAAATCAACATCTGCTGTGATTTTTGGCCCGCTCTGCCTGAAATCAAATGAAAGCATGTTTGCCATCATCAGTCATGCAGTTTCTTAGCTTCCAAATCTTAAAGTAGTTAGATGAGCTCGAGGGGTCGACAACATATCTTATATACATATAAGTATGTTCCAAAAGAAACAAGCTGTTTAGTATATATTATGTTCAAATTCCCTCTCCATGAATGAACATCAAATCAAACATGTACATGCTTTCAAAAAATGCTTATGCAAACTCAATTCAAAGCAATACTTACATTTTTTAGCTTGGGAGTCTTCTTAAAGTAGAAGCAGATCTGGTAAGAAACAAATCAAATGCTTAAGCTCATGCCACGATCAAGAAACATCAGCCCAAACACCAGCAGAAAGCTTTGCACAGACGCCAATCTGCTGTGAAATCAAAGAAATGTATTGGCCAAACTGATCAAAGTTATGTTTCAAGTTGGGAGTCTTTCAGAAAAGTTTTCTGTCTGGCAAGAGCCCAGCTCAAATGACGCCAAAATCAATGAATGAACATCGTCCAAAATGTAAACTGCTGACGGTTGAACAAATGTTCATCGTTTTTTTGGGAAGTCTTTCAGTAGAAAAGTTCCGGCAGAATTGAGTCAAATATTTAGACGCCAATTTGTCACATCGAACAATGTTATTGCCATCATCAGTCATGCATTTAGCTTCCAAAATCTTAGAAACAAGCGTTTAGACTATTTTCACGCTGTCAATGAACATCAACAACCGCGCCAAATGCAACCAGCTATTTCGCTTTCTTGGGAGTTTCAAACATTTCCAACATCTCCTGTTTAACGAACATCGATGTGTTCGCGCCAGCTATAGTCCTCATTCAGCCTTTGGGAGTCTTTTCCAGTTTCAAACATGAACTATCTGGCAGAACATCATCAGTCATGAACATCAGTTCTGATAAGACAATCACAGGGCTTAAAAGCTTTCTGTAACAGTCTGGCACAGACTGCCATCACAGCTCTGGCGCACCAACAAAACTACTAAAGAAAGTTTGAACAAATGAAAGCATCATGCATTTTTAGCCTGTATCTATCAGTTAGAGGCGAAACGACAACATCAAATCAAACATACGCATCTGGCAGACGCTCAAACATCTCTTGCTCACTGCCGCTGCCGAATGAACATCCCAAACAGGTACTGCATTTTCATAAACATTCACACCAGCCTGCTTTCGGCGATCTCAAACTTGAGGTCACAGACAGGTTCTGCCTGCACTTTCACATCACAGATTAAACATCAACAAATCTTGTCGACAACATATATGTATATAGGGTATGTTCCAAAAAGTTGTTTCAAACATACTGCGCTGTGTCGTTTAAATCAAATGAGTCATGTTTATCAAATGCAGCAGTTTGAACAGATTGCTCGAAAGAGCGTTTGTCATCAGCTCCATGCAACATCAAACAAAATCAAACAGAAACAGACTGAACAGCCTGTGTTTCAAACAGTCCTCACCAAAAACATGCTCAGCGTTTCGTCGGCCTAACATCGTTCCGCCGTGCGTTTATCTGGTCTCACTGTTACTTTCAGGAGTCTTGGCTCCGGCCTCCCAAACATTTGAGATCTGCTGTATTTGCCCGTTCATTCGAAACAATGAAACATGCATTTCAGCTTCCAGCTCCCAAAGAAATGTCTGTCACACGAACATCAAACAACATAAGCTGCTCAAAATGCAAACCACTCAAAGTAGAAAGTTTTTCAGTCTGGCACTTGAGGACAGACGCTTGCTCAAATCAAACACGTACTGTGCCAGTAATCCTGTTATCGCTGACCAGCAGAAAGTTTCAGTCAAATCTGCCAGATGGCCGTCTGCGCACTGAAATCATCATGTTCCAAAGAAACGTTTCACCATCAAACATACTGCGCCAGTCATAGTATAACAAAAAAGCTCTCTTCACGAACAGCTTTCAGAGTCTTCTGGCACTGGGAGTTTCTTCCAAATGTTCAGCTGCTTCCAAAGTCGCTTGAGACAGGCCATGCCTGGGCCTCGTCATGCACGAACAACCAAACATGGTCGCAGCCAGCTTGAGTGCAACCTCACTGCCAGCCTGCTCGAGCCCCCAGCAGAAAGTGCGTTCAAATGAAAGAAAAAATAGTGTAATTAAATGAACATCAACATGGGAAAGTTCCAACAATCAAATATTTCAAATTTCGCCAGACGCCAGTTCTGCTGTGATTTGCCTGTTCTGTCGAAGACAGCTGTCAGTTCATGCACTTTGTTCCGTGTTCACATGGCTTGAGTCATCAGTCATGCACGCCCAGTCAAATCACAGAACTGTTCAAACAAGTTCAGCAGTCAAATGAATATTTGAGTCAGTTCCAAAACATTTGAGGTCGACAATACTCAGTTAATGAACATCGTTCCAACACATCTGTATCGAAACAACACATTTCACTCTCGGCCGGTCGAATCGTACTGGGCAACCACTTGCTCAAATGAATATTTGAGTCTGCTCACACTGAAAGCCATCAGCTCATGCAGTTCTGTGTTCTTTCAGAATGAACATCAGTCGCTATGCAGTCCTCCGTTTCAAAGCTTTCTGGGAGTCTTCAAGCAGAAAGTTTAAAATGATCTGTTAATTGAGAGCTCAGCGTCAAATGATTTGAGTCAAATGAGTGCCAAGGAATAGAGGCCAGAAAATTTTCCGATTTTGCTCAGTTCGTTATCGAACAGGCTGAAAGCATCATCAGTCATCAAATCAAACATGCAAACTCTCACTACACTAAGCGCAGCAGAAAAGCCGTGTCTATCTGGCAGCACTAGCTTAGCAGCTCGTCAAATGAGCCAAGATGACGCTAAATCAATTGCCAGATTACACTGAAATGAAAGCATGTTTGCCAGCCTGGCGCAGTTTCTAGCTTCCAAAAACATCAAAACATACTGCGCCAGTGTTTATGAAAAATCACTAAAAGTATAGTTTGCTTCGAGTTTATCTGGCACCAGCAGTTCATTCTAGTCTCAAAAAGTCAGTCAGCAATCACCATTGAGTCAAATGGTAGTTAGCCAGAGTTCTGCAGTCATGCATGTCTCCGTGCTCACTTTCACTGCCCACTGCGCTGCTTATCTCAAACATCTGCTGTTTCGTCATCACTTTGGGAGTCTTCCAAAACATCAAACTTTTTGGAGTTTCAAATGACTGCATCAGTCATGGCTTCCGTGGCCCAGCTGCTGGCAGGTCAAATCAAACAGTCCAACAGCTTGAGTCAGATCTGTTTGAAAGTCTGTCGACAACATCAACCAACATTAAAAATGAATATTTGCCCACAAGACTGAACACGAACATCGTTCAAACATGTATTAAATGTTATGTAACCAACTGTTACAGTCAATATCAGACGCCAGAACATACAAAACTAAAGAACAGTTTAGATCGTTGAGCTAAGTCATTTTTTTAGATTTCTAGAGCTAGGCGAACATCTGGGATTTTGCTCATGCAACACTGAGTCTGTCAATGAAACAACAACACTGCCAGTGTCGCTTAAATTAATTAAAGTGCTTGGGAGTCTTTCAGCAGAAAGTTTTCTGTGTCCAAGAGTTTCAGTCACACAGCTTGAGTCAAATGAGTTTCAGTCAGACGCCAGAAACGTCATCTTCAGAGCTCAGCCTGCTGAAAGTCATGCATTTTCAGCTTCCCAAATTTTTCCGTGTTTATGCTGTCGCGAATGCAATCATCGTTCAGTATACAGCCAGTAACTGGTTCAGCTTTTCAGAGTCTCTCACGTCAGCCTGTCCTGCTCACGCTGCGCAACTGGTTCACAGGAGTTCTGATCTGGCAACATTGAAAGCTGCAAATCTGCTGAGCCGAGTTTGTTACTGAACATGCAGCCAAGTTCAAAATCTTGCTTGAGGGTCGACAACATATCTTACAGACTGAGTCCCAAGCACTGAACAGACCAGAAATTTTTTGATCTCAAAAACCACATATTAGCCTGGCTGAAAGTCTTTCAGCAGAAAGTCCATCTGGCAGCTCAAATGTCAAATCAACATTCTGTGAACAGTCTCAGACATGTTCAAACTTGAGTTCAAAAATTTTCGTCGGTCGCACGAAAAAGTTCTGGCATCTCCCAAATGCTTCCAAATTTTACAACATGAACATCAGTCAGTTTTGGAGTTCAAGCAGAAAAAGTTTCAGTCAGCTTACACAATCACATATTTCCAACATCAAATCAAATACTGCGCCAGGTCGCCATGCAACCCCCACTGCTTTTCTGGGGAGTCTTCCAGCAGAAAGTTTCAAACACATGCAAACATACTGCCAGCAGATCTGTTCAGCTTCCTGAGCTGAGGTCGACGTCTATATAACATATGTCAAACAGACGCACCTGGCACTGAGTCAATTTCCAAATATCAAATGCATTGTTCAAACAATATGCTATGCAACTGAATCAGTTGTCACTTTCAGAGTCTTCATCTGGCAAGAATCTGCCGAAAAACTTGCCTGCAATCAGAGCTGTTTCAGATCTGGCAGCCATCTGGTCAGAAATTGTGATTTGGGTCAGGTCAAAGAAACATCAAATCAAACACAACAATCAGTCAGTCCAAACAATCAACAGTCCTCACTAAAGAAAGTTCTAATCAACATCTGCCGTCAGTCATCAACATCAACATACTGCGTCAAAAATTGAGAGTTTGACGCTGTGTTGTGATTTGTTGCCCACGTTATCGAAACACTTCCACAACATGGGAGTCTCACTGTTAGCTAGAGTTTGCAACGACTAAAGAATTGAGTTCAAACTGAATGAACATCAAATCAGGAGTTCAGTTCCATCAACATCTGGCAAATGGTCAGATTCAAATCAACATCTGCCGAGTGCATTTCAGTGTTCGAGTCTCTCACACGAATCAAACAAGTAATTCCAAAGAAAACAAACTGGTTTAGACTGTAATTTAGCTTATGCAAATCCCACTAAAGATCTTAGACCAACATGGCTGCCAGTAAACTGTTCAAAGAGTCTTTCAAATGAAGCTGGCACAGATTCCGTCACTGCTGTGATTTGCCACTGAAACAATGAAAGCGTTTTATCAGTCTCCAACATGCTTATAAACCAATTCCATCTGCCCGCTCACCACGCCGTCGCGAATGCACTGATCATGCCAGTGAACCACCAGCACATTAGCTTGGGTCTTCTTTCAAACTGGACGAACATCAATCAAAGATAGCTGCATTAAAATGTTTATGCAGTCCCCACTGCTTTTCTGGGAGTCTTCATCTGAGTTTCAAACATGCAAGTTTGTACCTATCTGGCACTGACTAAAATCGATCTGCTGCATTTTGAATGTTCCAAATTGAGCGCCCAGCTGCACTGAACAACATGTCGTGAATGAAGATCGTCCAAACATGACCAGTGTTTCAACTGCTCCCCCCAAGAATTTCAGCCCAGCAGCTCAGAAATTGAACAGTCATAAGAGCTTCCAGCTCAAATATTCATTTGAGCTGCTAGTTTTACCCTTGCCAGATCGTTTTAGAAAACTTTCTACTTTAAGAAGACTCGAAGCAAGGTAAGTATGTGCTTTGAATTGAGTTTCAAGATAAGTATATTTTTGAAAACGCAGTACATGTTTGATTTGATGTTCATTCATGACGAGAGAGGGAATTTAAAACATAACATAAAGTCTAAACGGCTGGTTTCTTTTTGGAATAGTACCTATATACATATGTATATAAGATATGTTGTCGACCCCTCAAGCTCATCTAACTACTTTAAGATTTTGGAAATTAAGAAATTGCATGACTGATATGGCAAACATGTTTTCATTTGATTTCAGGCGCAGACGGGCCAAATCACAGCAGATGTTGATTTTGGCGGCCCATTCACGAGAAAAATCTCATTTGACCAAATATTCATTTGAGCTGCTAGGCTCTCAATTTGCCAGATCAAGCGAAAACTTTCTCATTTTAAGAAGGACTCCCAAAGAAAGCTAAGTATGTGTTGAATGAGTTTGCATACATTTTTAAAACGCAGTATTATGTTTGACGGATGTTCATTCGCTGACGAGAGAGGGAATTTGAACAATAATATAGTCTAAACAGCTTGTTTCTTTTGGAACACACCCATATACATATGTATATAAGATATGTTGTCGAATTCCTCAAGCTCATCTAACTACTTCTTTAAGATTTTGAAGCTAAGAAATTGCATGACTGATGATGAAAAACATAAGCTTCATTTGATTTCAGTAAAGTAGACGGGCCAAAAATCACAGCAGATGTTGATTTTACGCCTATTCACGAGAAAACTTCATTGACCAAATATTCATTTGAGCTGCTAGGCTCTTAATTCTTGCCAGATCGTTTGTGAAAACTTTCACTTTAAGAAGACTCTCCGGCTAAAGGTAAGTATGTGCTTTGGAATTGAGTTTGCATAAGTATTTTTAAAACGCAGTACATGTTTGATTTGATGTTCATCCATGACGCAGAGAGGGAATCAAACATAACATAGTCTAAACGGCTTGTTTCTTTTAACATACCTATATACATATGTATATAAGATATGTTGTCGACCCTCAAGCTCATCTAACTACTTTAAGATTTTGGAAGCTAAGAAATTGCATGACTGATAATGGCAAAACATGCTTTCATTTGATTTTCAGTAAGCAAGACGGGCCAAAATCACAGCAGATGTTGATTTTTGGCGCCCACATTCGCTGAGAAAAATTCATTTGACTCAAATATTCGCTTTGAGCTGCTAGGCCTCAATTCCTGCCAGATCGCTTTAGAAAACTTTCTACTTTAAGAAGACTCATTGGTAAAGCCAAGTATGTGTCTTTGAATTGAGTTTGTATAAGCATTTCTTTTGAAAAACGCAGTGAAGTATGTTTGATTTGGATGTTCATTCATGAATGCAGAGAGTGAATTTGAACAATAATATAGTCTAAACAGCTTGTTTTTGAACATACCTATACATATGTATATAAGATATGTTGCTTCGAATTCCTCAAGCTCATCTAACTACTTTAAGATTTTGGAAGCTAAGAAATTGCATGACTGATGATGGCAAACATAAGCTTTCATTTGATTCTTCAGTAAGCGAGACGGGGTCAAAATCACAGCAGATGTTGATTTTACGCCTATTCACGAGAAAATCTCATTTGACTCAAATATTCATTTGAGCTGCTAGGCTCTCAATTTTGCCAGATCTGCTTTAGTGAAAAACTTTCTACTTAAGAAGACTCCCAAAGAAAGGCAAGTATGTGCTTTTGAATTGAGTTTGCATAAGACATTTTTTGAAAACGCAGTACATGTTTGATTTGGATGTCTGGCCCATTCACGACGAGAGAGGAATTTGAAACATAATATAGTCTAAACAGCTTGTTTTTTTTTGGAACACACCTATATAATATACGATATAAGATATGTTGTCGACCCTCAAGCTCATCTAACTACTTTAAGATTTTGGAAGCTAAGAAATTGCATGACTGATGATGGCAAACATGCTTTTCATTTGATTTCAGTGCGCACACGGCCAAAATCACAGCGGATGTTGATTTTTTGCGCCTATTCGGCCGAGAAAACTTTCATTTGACTCAAATATTCATTTGAGCTGCTAGGTTTCTCAATTCCTACAGATCGTTTTAGAAAACTTCTCTACTTAAGAAGACTCCCAAAGAAAAGGTAAGTATGTGCTTTGAATTGAGTTTGCATAAGCATTTTTTGAAAACAGCAGAGTACATATGTTTGATTGATGTTCATTCGCTGACGATGCATTTGAGAGGGAATTCTGAACATAATATAAGGAGGTTCAAACAGCTTGTTTCTTTTGGGAACACACCTATATGTATATAAGATATGTTGTCAATTCCTCAAGCTTCCATATCTAACTACTTTAAGATTTTGGAAGCTAAGAAATTGCACATGACTGATGATGGCAAACATAAGCTTATTTGATTTCAGTGCGCAGATTCCGCCAAAATCACAGCAGATGTTGATTTTGGCTGCCTATTCGAGAAAACTTCATTTGACTCAAATATTCATTTGAGCTGCTAGGCTCTCAATTCTTGCCAGATCGTTTTAGAAAACTTTCTACTTTAAGAAGACTCCAAAGAAAGGTAAGTATGTGCTTTGAATTGAGTTTGCATAAGCATTTTTTGAAAACGCAGTACATGTTTGATTTGATGTTCATTCGCCGATTTAAGAGAGGGAATTTTGAACATAATATAGTCTAAACAGCTTGTTTCTTTTGGAACACACCTATGTATACATATGTATATAAGATATGTTGTCGACCCTCAAGCTCATCTAACTACATTTTAAGATTTTGAAGCTAAGAAATTGCACATGACTGATGATGGCAAACATGCTTTCATTTGATTTCAGTAAAGCGAGACGGGCCAAAATCACAGCAGATGTTGATTTTTATGCAGTATTCGCTCGAGAAAACTTCATTTGACTCAAATATCTGGCTCATTTGAGCTGCTAGGGGTCTCAATTCTTTTTGCCAGATCAAGTTTTAGAAAACTTTCTACTTTCTAAAGAAGACTCTCAAAGCAAGTGTAAAAGTATGTGCTTTGAATTGAGTTTGCATAAGCATTTTTTGAAAATCAAGCAGTACATGCTTGGATTTGATGTTCATTCGCTGATTTAGAGAGGGAATTTGAACATAATATAGTCTAAACAGCTTGTTTTTTGGAACATACCCATGAATATATACATATGCGTATATAAGATATGTTGTCGTAATTCTCAAGCTCATCTAACTACTTCTTAAGATTTTGGAAGCTAAGAAATTGCATGACTGATGATGGCAAACATGCTTTCATTTGATTTCAGTAAGCAGACGGGCCAAAATCACAGCAGATGTTGATTTTTGGCGCCTATTCGCCGAGAAAATCCTTATTTGACTCAAATATTCATTTGAGCTGCTAGGCTCTCAATTCTGCCAGATCGCTTTAGAAAACTTTCTACTTTAAGAAGACTCTCAAAGAAAGCTAAGTATGTGCTTTGAATTGAGTTTGCATAAGCATTTTTGAAAACGCAGTACATGTTTGATTTGATGTTCATTCGCAATTTATAAGAGGAATTTGAACATAATATAGTCTAAACAGCTTGTTTCTTTTGGAACACACCTATATGTATATAAGATATGTTGTCAACCCTCAAGCTCATCTAACTACTTTTAAGATTTTGGAAGCTAAGAAATTGCATGACTGATGATGGCAAACATGCTTTCATTTGATTTCAGTAACAGACGGGCCAAAATCACAGCAGATGTTGATTTTACGCCTATTCGCAGAGAAAACTTCATTTGACTCAAATATTCATTTGAGCTGCTAGGCTCTCAATTTTGCCAGATCGTTTTAGAAAACTTTCTACTTTAAGAAGACTCCAAAGAAAGGTAAGTATGTGCTTTGAATTGAGTTTGCATAAGCATTTTTTGAAAACGCAGTACATGTTTGATTTGATGTTCATTCATGACGAGAGAGGAATTTGAACATAATATAGTCTAAACAGCTTGTTTCTTTTGGGAACACACCTATACATATGTACATATGTATATAAGATATGTTGTCGACCCTCAAGCTCATCTAACTACTTTAAGATTTTGGAAGCTAAGAAATTGCATGACTGATGATGGCAAACATGCTTTTCATTTGATTTCAAAGTGACAGACGGGCCAAAATCACAGCAGATGTTGATTTTTGGCGCCTATTCGCGAGAAAACTTCATTTGACTCAAATATTCATTTGAGCTGCTAGGCTCTCAATTTCACCCTTGCCAGATCGTTTTAGAAAACTTTCTACTTTAAGAATAGCTGACTCCCAAAGAAAGCTAAGTATGTGCTTTTGAATTGAGTTTGCATAAGCATTTTTGAAAACGCAGTACATGTTTGATTTGATGTTCATTCGCATGAGAGAGTGAATTTGAACATAATATAGTCTAAACAGCTTGTTTCTTTTGGGAACACACCTATATACATATATATATAAGATATGTTGTCGACCCTCAAGCTCATCTAACTACTTTAAGATTTTTGGAAGCTAAGAAATTGCATGACTGATGACGGTAAACATGCTTTCATTTGATTTCAGTATGCAAGAGACGGGCCAAAATCACAGCAGATGTTGATTTTTGCGCCTTATTCGCGAGAAAAACTTCATTTCTGACTCAAATATTCATTTGAGCTGCTAGGCTCTTCAATTCTTGCCAGATCGCTTTTAGTAGTGCAAACTTTCTCACTTCTTGCTTAAGAAGACTCCCAAAGCAAGGTAAGTATGTGCTTTGAATTGAGTTTGCATAAGCATTTTTGAAAAACGCAGTACATGTTTGATTTTGATGTTCATTCATGCCAACGCAGAGAGGGAATTTGGAAACATAATATAGTCTAAACAGCTTGTTTTTGGAACACACCTATATACATGTATATAAGATATGTTGTCGACCTCAAGCTCATCTAACTACTTTAAGATTTTGGAAGCTAAGAAATTGCATGACTGATGATGGCAAAACATGCTTTTCATTTGATTTCAGTAAAAGAGACGGGCCAAAAATCACCGCAGATGTTGATTTCTTTTGGCGCCTATTCGCCGAGAAAACTTCATTTGACTCAAATATTCATTTGAGCTGCTAGGCTCTCAATTCTGCCAGATCGCTTTTAGAAAACTTTTCTACTTTAAGAAGACTCCACCCAAAGAAAGCAAGGTAAGTATGTGCTTTGAATTGAGTTTGTGCATACATTTTTGAAAACGCAGTACATGTTTGATTTGATGTTCATTCACGCAGAGAGGAATTTGAAACATAATATTATAGTCTAAACAGCTTGTTTCCTGAACACACCTATATGTATATATAAGATATGTTGTCGACCCCTCAAGCTCATCTAACTACTTTAAGATTTTGGAAGCTAAGAAATTGCATGACTGATGATGGCAAACATGCTTTCATTTGATTTCAGTAAAAAGAGACGGCCAAAATCGGCTAAGGGCAGATGTTGATTTTTATGCCGCCTATTCGCCGAGAAAAGTCTTCATTTGACTCTCAAATATTCATTTGAGCTGCTAGGCTCTCAATTTGCCAGATCGTTTTAGAAAACTTTCTACTAATTTAAGAAGACTCCCAAAGAAAGGTGTAAGTATGCATGCTTTTGAATTGAGTTTGCATAAGCATTTTTGAAAACGCAGTACATGTTTTTGATTTGATGTTCATTCGCGACGAGAGAGAGGAATTTGAACATAATATAGTCTAAACAGCTTGTTTCTTTTTGGAACATACTTATATAACATATGTATATAAGATATGTTGCTCGAATTCTCAAGCTCATCTAACTACTTTTAAGATTTTGGAAGCTAAGAAATTGCATGACTGATGATGGCAAACATGCTTATCATTTGATTTCAGTAAAAGCTATAGACGGGCCAAAATCACAGCAGATGTTGATTTTACGCCTATTCGGCCGAGAAAAAATTCATTTGACTCAAATATTCATTTGAGCTGCTAGGCTCTCTAATTCTTGCCAGATCGTTTTAGAAAACTTTCTACTTTAAGAAGACTCCCCAAAGAAAGGTAAGTAAGTATGTGCTTTCAATTGAGCTTCTGCATAAGCATTTTTGGAAAACGCAGTACATAGTTTGATTTGATGTTCATTCGACGCAGAGGGAAGAATTTTGAACATAATATAGTCTAAACAGCTTGTTTCTTTTTTTGGACACCTATATAATATAATGTGATATAAGATATGTTGTCGACCCTCAAGCTCATCTAACTACTTTTAAGATTTTGGAACCTTAAGAAATTGCATGACTGATGATGGCAAACATAAGCTTTCATTTGATTTCCAAAAGTGCGCAGACGGGCCAAAATCACAGCAGATGTTGATTTCATGGCGCCTATTCGCCGAGAAGTAGTGCCTCATTTGACTCAAATATTCATTTGAGCTGCTAGGCTCTCAATTCTTGCCAGATCGTTTTAGGAAAACTTTTCTTTCACTTTTAAGAAGACTCCCAAAGAAAGCTAAGTATGTGCTTTTGAATTGAGTTTGCATAAGCATTTTTTGAAAACGCAGAACTGCACATGCTTGGATTTGATGTTCATTCGCTGATTTAGAGAGGGAATTTGAACATAATATAGTCTAAACAGCTTGTTTCTTTTTGGAACATACCTATATAATATAAGGACATGTATATAAGATATGTTGCTCGAATTCCTCAAGCTCATCTAACTACTTTAAGATTTTGGAACCCAAGAAATTGCATGACTGATGATGGCAAACATGCTTTCATTTGATTTCAGTGTGCAGACGCCAAAAATCACAAAGCAGATGTTGATTTTTACGCATCTATTCGCCGAGAAAATCTCATTTGACTCCAAATATTCATTTGAGCTGCTAGGCTCTTAATTTCTTGCCAGATCGTTTTAGAAAACTTTCTACTTTAAGAAGACTCCCCAAAGAAAGCTAAGTATGTGCTTTTGAATTGAGTTTCAGTATACATTTTTTGAAAACGTAGTACATGTTTGATTTGGATGTTCATTCATGCTGAATTTGAGAGAGGGAATTTGAACATAATATAGTCTAAAAACAGCTTGTTTCTTTTTGGGAACACACCTATATACATATGTATATAAGATATGTTGTCGACCCCTCAAGCTCATCACCCAGTAACTACTTTAAGATTTTGGAAGCTAAGAAATTGCATGACTGATGATGGCAAACATGCTTTCATTTGATTTCAGTAAAGGACGGGCCAAAATCACAGCAGATGTTGATTTTGGCGCCTATTCGCCGAGAAAACTTCATTTGACTCAAATATTCATTTGAGCTGCTAGGCTCTCAATTCTTGCCAGATCAAGCTTTGTGCGAAAACTTTCTACTTTAAGAAGACTCAAGCAAAGGCAAGTTAAGTATATGCTTTGAATTGAGTTTGCATAAGCACTTTTTGAAAACGCAGTGATTATGTTTGATTTGATGTTCATTCGCCATGCATTTGAGAGAGGAATTTGAACATAATATAGTCTAAACAGCTTTTTGTTTCTTTTTGGAACATACCTATTTAATACATATGTATATAAGATATGTTGTCGATTCCCCTCAAGCTCATCTAACTACTTTAAGATTTTGGAAGCTAAGAAAATTTTACATGACTGGATGATGGCAAAACATGCTTTCATTTGATTTCAGTGCAAGTACGATTTGGCCAAAAAATCACAGCAGATGTTGATTTTTGGCGCCTATTCGCCGAGAAAAACTATTTGACTCAAATATATTCATTTGAGCTGCTAGGCTCTTTTAATTCTTGCCAGATCGTTTTAGGAAAACTTTCTACTTTAAGAAGACTCCCAAAGAAAAGCTAAGTATGTAAGTTTTGAATTGAGTTTAAGCATACATTTTGAAAACGCAGTGAAATGTTTGATTTGATGTTCATTCGCTGCATTTGAGAGAGGAATTTTGAACATAATATAGTCTAAACAGCTTGTTTCTTTTGGAACACACCTATTCATGTATATAAGATATGTTGCTCGAATTCTCAAGCTCATCTAACTACTTTAAGATTTTGGAAGCTTTCAAGAAATTGCATTACGACTGATGATGGCAAACATGCTTTCATTTGATTTCAGTAAGCAGACAGGCCAAAATCACAGCAGATGTTGATTTTTCATGCCTATTCGCCGAGAAAAACTTCCATTTTGACTCAAATATTCATTTGAGCTGCTAGGCTCTCAATTCTTGCCAGATCGCTTTAGAAAACTTTCTACTTTAAGAAGACTCCCAAAGAAAGCTACAGTAAAAAAGCTTTTGAATTGAGTTTGCATAAGCATTTTTAGAAAAAACGCAGTACATAAGTTTGATTTGGATGTTCATTCGCCGACGCAGAGAGAATTCTGAACATAATATAGTCTAAACAGCTTGTTTTTTGGAACACACCTATATAATATATGTATATAAGATATGTTGTCGATTCCTCAAGCCTTCATCTAACTACTTTTTAAGATTTTGGCAAGCTAAGAAATTCAGCATATGACTGATGATGGCAAATGATGCTTTCATTTGATTTCAGTGCTAGACGGCCAAAAATCACAGCAGATGTTGATTTTTGGCGCTCTTATTCGCCGAGAAAATCCTTCATTTGACTCAAATATTCATTTGAGCTGCTAGGGCTCTCAATTCTTGCCAGGATCGCTTTTAGAAAACTTTCTACTTTAAGAAGACTCTCAAAGAAAGGTAAGTATGTGCTTTCAATTGAGTTTTCTGCATGAGCACTTTTTTGAAAAACGCAGTACATGTTTGATTTGAAGTTCATTCACACGCAGAGAGGGAATTTGAACATAATATAGTCTAAACAGTTTTTTTTTAAACATGTACCTATATACATATGTATATAATATATGCTGTCGACCCTCAAGCTCATCTAACTACTTTTAAGATTTTTGGAAGCTAAGAAATTCACGACTGATAATGGCAAACATGCTTTCATTTGATTAGTAAAAGAGACGGGCCAAAAATCACAGCAGATGTTGATTTTTACGCCTATTCGCTGAGAGAAAAATTCATTTGACCAAATATCTGCTTGAGCTGCTAGGGCTCAATTCTGCCAGATCGTTTTAGAAAACTTTCTACTTTAAGAAGACTCCCCAAAGAAAGCTAAGTATGTGCTTTGAATTGAGTTTGCATAAGCATTTTTGAAAAACGCAACACATGTTTGATTTGAGTTCATTCATGATTTCAGAGAGTGAATTTGAAAATAATATAGTCTAAACAGCTTGTTTTTGGGTTATTACTATATGTATATAAGATATGTTGTCAACCCCCGCTCATCTAACTACTTTAAGATTTTGGAAGCCAAGAAATTGCATGGCGACTGATGATGGCAAAACATGCTTTCATTTGATTTCAGTAAAAGAGATTCAGGCCAAAATCACAGCAGATGTTGCTGATTTTTGGCGCCTATTCGCGAGAAAATCCCCATTTTGACTCTGGAAATTATTCATTTGAGCTGCTAGGGCTTTCAATTCTTGCCAGAGATCGTTTTAGAAAAACTTTCTACTTTAAGAAGACTCCCAAAGAAAGGTTTTCAAGTATGTGCTTGGAATTGAGTTTGCATACAGCATTTTTGAAACACGAAACATGTTTGATTTGATGTTACAAACTATTCGCGACAAAGAGAGTGGAATTTGAACATAATATAGTCTAAACAGCTTGTTTTTTTTGGAACACACCTATATAATATAATGATATAAGATATGTTGCTTTGCACCCTCAAGCTCATCTAACTACTTTTTAAGATTTTGGAAGCTAAGAAATTGCATACGGACTGATGATGGCAAACATAGCTTTCATTTGATTTTTCAAAGGCGCCGATTCGGGCCAAAAATCACAGCAGATGTTGATTTTTTGGCGCCTATTCAAGCGAGAAAACTTCTACATTTGACTCCAAATATTCATTTGAGCTGCTAGGCTCTCAATTCTTGCCAGTGATCGCTTTAGAAAGTTTTCTACTTTAAGAAGACTCCCAAAGAAAGGTAAGTATGTGCTTTGAATTTGAGATTGAATAAGCATTTTTTGAACGTGACGCAGGTATTATGTTCTGATTTGGATGTTCATTCATGAACTTGAAGAGAGGGAATTTGAACATAATATAGTCTAAACAGCTTGTTTCCCTTTGGAACACACCTATATGTATATAAGATATGTTGTCGCACCCTCAAGTGTCTTCCATTCTCTAACTACTTTAAGATTTTGGAACCTAAGAAATTGCGGTCGATCTGATGATGGCAAACATGCTTTCATTTGATTTCAGTGCGCAGACAGGCTTCCAAAAAAATCACAGCAGATGTTCGATTTTTACGCCTATTCACGAGAAAACTCCTCATTTGACTCAAATATTCATTTCCTGAGCTTGCTAGGGCTCTCAATTCTTGCCAGATCGTTTTAGAGAAAAATGTCTCTACTTTAAGAAAGACTCCCCACAAGAAAGCTAAGTATGTGCTTTTGGAATTGAGTTTGCATAAAACATTTTGTGAAAAACGCGACAGTACATGTTCTGATCCTGATGTTCATTCCCGCTATTTGAGAGAGGGAATTGAACATAATATTCTGTTCTAAACAGCTTGTTTTTTGGAACACACCATATACACATGTATATAAGATATGTTGTCGTACCCTCAAGCTCATTCTAACTACTTCTAAGATTTTGGGAAGCTTTTAAGAAAATTGCATGACTGATGATGGCAAACATGCTTTCATTTGATTTTCAAGTAAAGCAGGACGGCCAAAATCAAGATATAAAAGCAGATGTTGATTTCTTGGCGCCTATTCACTTAGAAGAAAACTTACATGACTCATATATTCATTTGAGCTGCTAGGCTTCCTCAATTCTTGCCAGATCGTTTTAGAAAACTTCTACTTTAAGAAGACTCCCCAAAGAAAGCTAAGTATAAAGTGCTTTGAATTGAGTTTGCATAAGCATTTTTGAAACGCAGTACATAGTTTGATTTGATGTTCATTCGCTGACGAGAGAGGGAATTTGAACATAATATAGTCTAAACAGCTTGTTCTCTTTCCTTTGGAACACGTTCCTATATACATATGTATATAAGATATGTTGTCGACCTCAAGCCCTCATCTAACTACTTTAAGATTTTGGAAGCTAAGAAATTGGTATGACTGATGATGGCAAACATGCTTTCATTTGATTTCCAAAGATAGCAAAAGACGGCCAAAATCACAGCAGATGTTGATTTTTGGCGCTCATTCGCCGAGGAAAACTTCATTTGACTCTGGGAATATTCATTTGAGCTGCTAGGCTCTCAATTCTTAAGCCAGATCGTTTTAGAAAACTTTCTACTTTAAGAAGACTCCCGGAAGAAAAGCTAAGTATGTGCTTTGAATTGAGTTTGCATAAGCATTTTTTGAAAACGCAGTACATGTTTGATTTGGATGTTCATTCGCCATTTGAGAGAGGGAATTGAACATAATATAGTCTAAACAGCTTTTTTTTTGGAACACACCCATATGCTACATATGTATATTAGATATGCTGTCGACCCCTCAAGCTCATCTAACTACTTTAAGATTTTGGAAGCCAAGGAAATTGCATGACTGATGATGGCAAACATGCTTTCATTTGATTTCAAGATATGCTAGATTAATGGCCAAAATCACAGCAGATGTTGATTTCCTGGATGCCTATTCGCCGAGAAAAATTCATTTGACTCAAATATTCATTTGAGCTGCTAGGCTCTCAATTCTTGCCAGATCGTTTTAGAAAAACTTTCTTTCTACTTTAAGAAGACTAAAGAAAAGCTAAGTATGTGTTTGAATTGAGTTTGCATAAGCATTTTTTTGAAAACGCAGTACATGTTTGTTGATTTGATGTCTCATTCATGATTTAAAGAGTGAATTTGGAACATAATATAGTCTAAACAGCTTGTTTTTTTTGGAACATACTTATATGTATAGCAAGATATGTTGTCGACCCTCAAGCTCATTCTCCTCCAACTACTTTAAGATTTTGGAACCTAAGAAATTGCATGACTGATGATGGCAAACATGCTTTTCATTATGCCTCTCTTCAGTAAGCAAGAGATTGGTACAAAATCACAGAAGATGTTGATTTCAAGTGCGCCTATTCGCCGGTGAAACTTCATTTGACTCAAATATTCATTTGAGCTGCTAGGCTCTTAATTTTGCCAGATCGCTTTTGTGAAAAAACTTTCTACTTTTAAGAAGACTCCTACAGAAAGGTAAGTATGTGCTTTTTGAAATTGAGTTTGCATAAGCATTTTTGGAAAACGCAGTAATATGTTTGATTTGATGTTCATTCAATGACGTTTGAGAGGGAATTTGAACATAATATAGTCTAAACAGCTTGTTTTTGGAACATATATGATATAAGATATGTTGTCGCACTCTCAAGCTCATCTAACTACTGATTAAGATTTTTGGAACCCGTAAGAATTGCACATGAGATCTGATGATGGCAAACATGCTTTCATTTGATTTCAGTATACAGTATGGACGGGCCAAAATCACAGCAGATGTTGATTTTTGCCTATTCGCCGAGAAAATCCTTCATTTGACTCCAAATATTCATTTGAGCTGCTAGGGCTCTTTACAATTCTTGGGCCAGATCGTTTTAGAAAATCTTTCTACTTTCAAGAAGACTCCCAAAGCAAAGGCTAAGTATGTGCTTTGAATTGAGTTTGCATAAGCACTTTTTGGAAAAACGCAGTACATGTTTGATTTGATGTTCATTCATGATTTCAGAGAGTGGAATTTGAACATAATATAGTCTAAACAGCTTTAATACTTTTTTGGAACACACCTATATACATATGTATATAAGATATGTTGTCGACCCTCAAGCTCATCTAACTACTTTTAAGATTTTTTGGAGTTGCTAAGAAATTGCATGACTGATGATGGCAAACATGCTTTCATTTGATTTCAGTACTAAAGACGGGCCAAAATCACAGCAGATGTTGATTTCTGCGCCTATTCGCTACGAGAAAATCCTTCATTTGACTCAAATATTCATTTGAGCTGCTAGAAGCTCTCAATTCTGCCTCTTGGATCGCTTTAGAAAAACTTCTTTCTACTTTAAGAAGACTCCCAAAGAAAGCCTAAGTATGTGCTTTGAATTGAGTTTGCATAAGCATTTTTTGAAAACGCAGTACATGTTTGATTTGATGTTGCCCCCATTCATGACGAGAGAGGGAATTTGAACATAATATAGTCTAAACAGCTCGTTTCTTTTGGAACACACCTATATGTATATAAGATATGTTGTCGAATTCTCGCTTCCATCTAACTACTTTAAGATTTTGGAAGCTAAGAAATTGTATGACTGATGATGGCAAACATGCTTTCATTTGATTTCAGTAAGTAGATGGGCCAAAATCACAGCAGATGTTGATTTTTGGCCTATTCGCCGAGAAAACTTCATTTGACTCAAATATTCATTTGAGCTGCTAGGCTCTCAATTTGCCAGATCGCTTTTAGAAAAACTTTCTACTTTAAGAAGACTCCCAAAGAAAGGTAAGTATGTGCTTTGAAATTGAGTTTGCATAAGCATTTTTTGAAAACGCAGTACATGTTTGATTTGATGTTCATTCGCATTTAGAGAGGGAATTTGAACATAATATAGTCTAAACAGCTTGTTTCTTTGGAACACACCTATAAGTACATATACATATGTATATAAGATATGTTGTCGACCCTCAAGCTCATCTAACTACTTTAAGATTTTGGAAGCTAAGAAATTGCATGGACTGATAATGGCAAACATAAGCTTTCATTTGATTTCAGTGCAGACGGGCCAAAATCACAGCAGATGTTGATTTTTACGCCTATTCGCCGAGAAAACTTCATTTGACTCAAATATTCATTTGAGCTGCTAGGCTCTCAATTCTTGCCAGATCGCTTTTAGAAAAACTTTCTACTTTAAGAAGACTCCCAAAGAAAGCTAAGTATGTGCTTTTGAATTGAGTTTGTATAAGCATTTTTTGGAAAACGCAGTACATGTTTGATTTGATGTTCATTCGCGACGAGAGAGGGAATTTGAACATAATATAGTCTAAACAGCTTGTTTCTTTTTGGAACACACCTATATAGTATATAAGATATGTTGTCGACCCTCAAGCTTCCTGCATCTAACTATTTTAAGATTTTGGAAGCTAAGAAATTGCATGACTGATGATGGCAAACATGCTTTCATTGATTTCAGTAAGCAGACGGCCAAAAATCACAGCAGATGTTGATTTTGGCGCCTATTCGCGAGAAAACTTCATTTGACTCAAATATTCATTTGAGCTGCTAGGCCTCAATTCTGCCAGATCGCTTTTAGAAAACTTTCTACTTTAAGAAGACTCCATAAGCAAAGGTAAGTATATGCAAAGTTTTGAATTGAGTTTGCATAAGCATTTTTTGAAAACGCAGTACATGTTTGATTTGATGTTCATTCATGACTAGAGAGGAATTTTGAACATAATATAGTCTAAACAGCTTGTTTCTTTTGGAACACACCTATATACATATGTATATAAGATATGTTGTCGACCCTCAAGCTTCCGCCATCTAACTACTTTTTAAGATTTTTGAAGCTAAGAAATTGCATGACTGATGATGGCAAACATGCTTTCATTTGATTTCAGTACAAGAGACGGGCCAAAATCACAGCAGATGTTAATTTCTGACGCCTATTCGCTTAGAAAACTTCATTTGACTCAAATATTCATTTGAGCTGCCAGGCTCTTAATTTTGCCAGATCGCTTTAGAAAACTTTCTACTTTAAGAAGACTCCCAAAGAAAGGTAAGTATGCTTTGAATTGAGTTTGCATACATTTTTTGAAAACGCAGTACATGTTTGATTTGATGTTCATTCATGACTAGAGAGGGAATTTGAACATAATATATAGTCTAAAACAGCTTGTTTTTGGAACATACCTATTTAATATATGTATATAAGATATGTTGTCGACCCCTCAAGCTCATCTAACTACTTTAAGATTTTGGAAGCTAAGAAATTGCATGACTGATGATGGCAAACATGCTTTCATTTGATTTCAGTGCGCAGACGGGCCAAAATCACAGCAGATGTTGATTTTTACGCTATTCGAGAAAACTTCATTTGACTCAAATATTCATTTGAGCTGCTAGGCTCTCAATTCTGCCAGATCGCTTTTAGAAAACTTTCTACTTTAAGAAGACTCAAAGAAAGGTAAGTATGTGCTTTGAATTGAGTTTGCATAAGCATTTTTGAAAACGCAGTACATGTTTGATTTGATGTTCATTCGCGACGAGAGAGGGAATTTGAACATAACATAGTCTAAACAGCTTGTTTCTTTTTGGAACATACCTATATGTATATAAGATATGTTGTCCACCCTCAAGCTCATCTAACTACTTTTAAGATTTTGGAAGCTAAGAAATTGCATGACTGATGATGGCAAACATGCTTTCATTTGATTTCAGTGCAGACGGGCCAAAATCACAGCAGATGTTGATTTTTACGCCTATTCGCCGAGAAAACTTCATTTGACTCAAATATTCATTTGAGCTGCTAGGCTCTCAATTCTTGCCAGATCGCTTTTAGAAAACTTTCTACTCTTTAAGAAGACTCCCAAAGAAAGCTAAGTATGTGCTTTTGAATTAAGTTTGCATAAGCATTTTTTGAAAACGCAGTACATGTTTGATTTGATGTTCATTCATGACGAGAGAGGAATTTGAACATAATATAGTCTAAAACAGCTTGTTTTTTGGAACACACCTATATGTATATAAGATATGTTGTCTAATTCCTCAAGCTCATCTAACTACTTAAGATTTTGAAGCTAAGAAATTGCATGACTGATGATGGCAAACATGCTTTCATTTGATTTCAGTAAGCAGACGGGCCAAAATCACAGCAGATGTTGATTTTTGCGCCTATTCACCGAGAAAACTTCATTTGACTCAAATATTCATTTGAGCTGCTAGGCTCTCAATTCTGCCAGATCGTTTTAGAAAAACTTTCTACTTTAAGAAGACTCCCAAAGAAAGGTAAGTATGTGCTTTGAATTGAGTTTGCATAAGCATTTTTTGAAAACGCAGTACATGTTTGATTTGATGTTCATTCACTACTAGAGAGGGAATTTGAACATAATATAGTCTAAACAGCTTGTTTCTTTTGGAACACACCTATATGTATATAAGATATGTTGTCGAATTCCTCAAGCTCATCTAACTACTTTAAGATTTTGGAAGCTAAGAAATTGCATGACTGATGATGGCAAACATGCTTTCATTTGATTTCAGTAAGCAGACGGGCCAAAATCACAGCAGATGTTGATTTTTGGGCCTATTCGCTGAGAAAACTTCATTTGACTCAAATATTCATTTGAGCTGCTAGGCTCTCAATTCTTGCCAGATCGCTTTTAGAAAACTTTCTACTTAAGAAGACTCCCAAAGAAAGGTAAGTATGTGCTTTGAATTGAGTTTGCATAAGCATTTTTGAAAACGCAGTACATGTTTGATTTGATGTTCATTCATGACGAGAGTGAATTTGAACATAATATAGTCTAAACAGCTTGTTTCTTTTGGAACATACCTATATGTATATATAAGATATGTTGTCTAATTCCTCAAGCTCATCTAACTACTTTTAAGATTTTGAACCCAAGAAATTGCATGACTGATGATGGCAAACATGCTTTCATTTGATTTCAGTGCACAGACGGGCCAAAAATCACAGCAGATGTTGATTTTTGCGCCTATTCGCCGAGAAAACTTCATTTGACTCAAATATTCATTTGAGCTGCTAGGCTCTCAATTCTGCCAGATCGCTTTTAGAAAACTTTCTACTTTAAGAAGACTCCCAAAGAAAGGTAAGTATGTGCTTTGAATTGAGTTTGCATAAGCATTTTTGAAAACGCAGTACATGTTTGATTTGATGTTCATTCGCCATTTAGAGAGGGAATTTGAACATAATATAGTCTAAAACAGCTTGTTTTTTGGAACACACCTATATGTATATGTGAGCATAAGATATGTTGTCGGCCCTCAAGCTCATCTAACTACTTTTAAGATTTTGAAGCTAAGAAAATTGCATGACTGATGATGGCAAACATGCTTTCATTTGATTTCAGTACAGACGGGCCAAAATCACAGCAGATGTTGATTTTTGGCGCCTATTCACGAGAAAACTTCATTTGACTCAAATATTCATTTGAGCTGCTAGGCTCTCAATTCTTGCCAGATCGCTTTTAGAAAACTTTCTACTTTTAAGAAGACTCCCAAAGAAAGCTAAGTATGTGCTTTGAATTGAGTTTGCATAAGCATTTTTTGAAAACGCAGTACATGTTTGATTTGATGTTCATTCATGACGAGAGGAATTTGAACATAATATAGTCTAAACAGCTTGTTTTTTTTGGAACACACCTAATGCGCTATACATATGTATATAAGATATGTTGTCGAATTCTCAAGCTCATCTAACTACTTTAAGATTTTGGAAGCTAAGAAATTGCATGACTGATGATGGCAAACATGCTTTCATTTGATTTCAGTAGTGACGGGCCAAAAATCACAGCAGATGTTGATTTTTGGCGCCTATTCACGAGAAAATTTCATTTGACTCAAATATTCATTTGAGCTGCTAGGCTCTTAATTCTGCCAGATCGTTTTAGAAAACTTTCTACTTTAAGAAGACTCCTGAAGAAAGGTAAGTATTTGCTTTGAATTGAGTTTGCATAAGTTTTTGAAAACGCATATATGTTTGATTTGATGTTCATTCGCTTATTAACGAGAGAGGAATTTGAACATAATATAGTCTAAACAGCTTGTTTCTTTTGGAACACACCTATATGTATATGTATATAAGATATGTTGTCGACCTCAAGCTCATCTAACTACTTTAAGATTTTGGAAGCTAAGAAATTGCATGACTGATGATGGCAAACATGCTTTCATTGAATTTCAGTGTTGTAGTAGACGGGCCAAAATCACAGCAGATGTTGATTTTGGCGCTCATTCACTGAGAAAACTTCATTTGACTCAAATATTCATTTGAGCTGCTAGGCTCTCAATTCTTGCCAGATCGTTTTAGAAAACTTTCTACTTTAAGAAGATTCCCAAAGAAAGGTAAGTATGTGCTTTGAATTGAGTTTGCATAAGCATTTTTTGAAAACGCAGTACATGTTTTTATTTTATTTTCATTAGCGACGAGAGAGGGATTTTGAACATAATATAGTCTAAACAGCTTGTTCCTTTGGAACACACCTATATGTATATAAGATATGTTGTCGACCCCTCAAGCTCATCTAACTACTTTAAGATTTTGGAACCTAAGAAATTGCATGACTGATGATGGCAAACATGCTTTCATTTGATTTCAGTGCGCAGACGGGCCAAAATCACAGCAGATGTTGATTTTTGGCGTCTATTCGCCGAGAAAACTTCATTTGACTCAAATATTCATTTGAGCTGCTAGGCTCTCAATTCTTGCCAGATCGTTTTAGAAAACTTTCTACTTTAAGAAGACTCCCAAAGAAAGGTAAGTATGTGCTTTGAATTGAGTTTGCATAAGCATTTTTTGAAAACGCAGTACATGTTTGATTTGATGTTCATTCGCGATGAGAGAGGGAATTTGAACATAATATAGTCTAAACAGCTTGTTTTTTTGGAACAT
>NW_024401878.1:0-5897 GCF_016859285.1 Xiphias gladius | reverse complement strand
TGCAAGCCAAGTAAATTTTATATGTATACAGAGCGCCAAATCATTACAGAAGTTATCTCGGGGCACTTTTCATATAGAGCAGGTCCAGATGGTACTCTTTTCACAGAGACCCAATGCAGGAGGCAGATGCAAAGTTAAAGCAGCAACTTTACGGAGGGATTCAGGCAGTTTACACAGAAACACTTTGTTCCTGTCGTATATCACGACCTTGCACCTCTTGAGTGGAGAAGAATGATTCACAGCATGTCGATGCTCCTTTTGAGTTTTCTTTATTTGTAAAAAACAGGTACACATAGTTTGCAGGGAGAGAATCACTGAGGTCAAATTAAAAAGCCTGCAAGGGTCCAGTCGAGTCCGATACTCCAATTCTGATTCTCCAACAATATCAGGGTGTTGTCCCAAATATATAGGCTTATGCAAATTCAGCCTTTAATATTCAGGATATCCCACTCCCAACTTTTAGGGTCAGTTTCAGTGTTCTCACTCCCCAATTGCTCATCCCACATATATCACTTTATCTCTGTTCTGACATTGGGCCTTAATGAGGCGAGATGGAGCTTAGGCTACACGTTGACGTAAGCCTCCCGTGTGTCCTTGAACCAGGCAACACAGAATTTGACAGAGGCTGGAATTCGTCAAAGCACTCCCTGTGTCAATTCACACAGAGCTACAGTCTAGGAATTTGGGAAAAACCCGCTTAACCGGTTATGAAATACACAATGTCCAAAGATCAAATCGATCCTGCTTAGGAACAGCAAGGTTCTGGGTTTAAACCTGAATGGTATTGGATTGGATTTGTGTTTTTTGCATGATTTTCCTGGACTCGTGTAGTTCTCACTTAGTACCACGGGAGTTCAACATTTCTTGACTGCCCTGTTTGTGACAAATCCCAGCACTCCAGGTTGGATAAGCATCTGATGGACATCAAGACGCATTAGGCCACACGCAAGTAAATGATTGATTGGTATTCTTTTGACAAAAAAGGATCTACTAGACCTATTGTGCGTATAGAGTTTTAGTCGCCTTTAAGTTATTCATCAAGCAACCGGCTGATATGCCCATGGTCTCATCGTTGGACTTGGGGATGCACAGTGAATTCGATAGATTCTTAGTTTTGTTTACATTATTTGTCACTCCCTAGTTACAAGGGCAGTGGAAAGAGGGTTTTGCATCACATACCCTAGATATTTTTCTAACTAATTGCACATGCTTTAAACTTCACCTTTCTGGCAGTCTGGTGGCTCACCTGGTAGAATGCTTAGCTACGGAGTGACTTCTGGGTCTGCACCCATCTACTTGAAGTCAACCGTACAGGCTTATGCTCCTTCTAGGCCCTGCCTTCCTCCAAGGAACATCGTGTGGCCTTGCCATCCCTGCACACAAGGCAATTAGAATCCACTGTTCACTAAAGGAGGAATGTCTAAAAATAAGCTTTGAAATCCACTTTTCTAGATTATGTTCAGTCCAATGGCGAAGAACAGATGACAGAGGAGCCGGACATTGTGAGCACCCAGGAGGGGGGTGGTGCACCAGATTCCGCCACAAGAAATTGGACTCAAATTGGTCCCCCGTCTCCTTCAAACAGCGATCCTCTTGAAGGCGCCAATATTTCTTCTCTCCATCTTGGGCTGAGCAGCAGTTCGTCCTCCAGTGACCCTCTGCCTCTGAATCAACCCACTGAACTTGATGTCTCCCAAAAATGTTCCGCACCCGTTCCTCTCCCAGATCCTTTAAGCAGCAATCCAAGCTCCAAGGACTTTTCACTGGATGCGTTGCCCTGCATGTCCTCCCTCAGTGACTGTTATTCCAGTCATCCACTTCCATCCACCCCTGTTCCTGGGTCCCTAAGTGCCCAGACTGTCCGACTGTCCAGTGGATCTGTGTCCCAGGACCGCGACTGCAGCTGCAAGCAGCTTGCTTCCAGGGTGCAACGGCTGGAGGAAAAACTCGAAAACATAATTGAAACAACAGCAGCACACACCCCAGAGGCCAATATTCAAACCGTCTGGATCGGCACAAAAATGTGAACCTGCCCAGAAGGGGAAGAGATCAGATTCATTATATTTTAAATGTTCTCTTTTTTGAATTCAATTCAATTTTATTCAGATAGCGTCAAATCACAGCGTACACGATCTAAGGGCACTTTACAGATTAAGGTCGGGACCCTACAATAATATAGAGAGAAACCCGACAGTTCCCAAAAAGAGCAAGCAATAGGTGGAAGTGGAGAGGAGAAACTCCCTTTTTAACAGGAAGAGCCAGACTCAGGGTTGGTGGCTGTCTGCCTCGACCAATTGGGATGAAAAGAGAAAAATGAGGTAGAGAGGTGGGAAAGGGGGGAAAGGGGAAGAGAGAAGACAGTGAACAGTTAGTTGATCTTTCTCACCTCTGGGTTTTGTGGGATTTGAAAACTGATTGATATTGTCTTCGTTACCGCAGAGAAGATTCTTCAGGACTTTGAAAACTTTTGCATGGGGCCACGGACGGCAAGAAAAGACGGGAAAAATACACGCCAGGCATGTGGCCGCGCGCATCGCTTCTGCACGGACATGGTCTCTGGCTGCTCTGTTTCTGCTGGGGAACATGACATGAGATTCCTCGACCGGGTGGACAAGTTGCACTTGCAAGTCAAAAGTCTTTCTTCTTTCATATCTTTCTTAATGGAAAAATGTATCACTCTCACCTATGCAGTAGCCGATCTAAGCGTATTCAAGCTTTGATAACACAGCGACCATTGGGTGCAGAGACATTGGGCTTTGATCGTCAGACGGGGCTGTTTGAGAGCTTTCAGACAAATGTGGTCCCATGTCTCTAGCTTTTTCCTGTGAGAAGTTATCAAAAACCTCTCCCAAATTTATATCTTTGGATTTCCAAACTCTCATCTGTGCAATAGATACTCCAGGGCATTTAAGCCTCGATAACACGGCAACCAAAGAATGTAGAGACATTGGGTTATTCTGAAAATTGGTAGCAGAACTGTTTGATTGGCCTTACAAATATTTCAATGAGAAACAATGAGTTCTTACTGCCTTACTTTTTTCCATAGGTGGCCCATGCTTACCAACGTCGTGATGTTCTTCAAACACATTGGCAAGTCCTTCCAGAAGGTCAGCAAACTGAAGCAGAGCGACAAGCTCTTATAGGAAATGAAAAGGATACAGGCTGAATTGTCAAAGAAAGTGGCTGCCCACCGGCAGGAAGTACTGCGGGTAAATGTTGACACAGTCTGCCAGTCTGCTGGTGCGTTCTTTATAAAATATACATTGTATTTCATGTAAATATATTTTACGCTCTAAAGAAACTTTCACTTTAATTTGAAACTTTATAAAGATGTGACACATGTGAAAACTGTTTTCACAGAGAATCAGCTTGACGCAGCTCAGGAGATCAAATTTGTGATGGCTGCTAGGGAAACTATTTCCAAAACTGTTTGGTAAGTAGAGTTAATGGTTGAGGTTGTATTTCTTCATCTTATGTAGTTTTCGTTGTTTACGATCTACGTATTGTTTTATTTTTTTACATGTATCTTGGTATGCTTTGCAGAGCGCCTCACCAAGAATCCAGGCTCACTGTTTGACCACAATAAGCTCGTGGGCAGCACGATGGGGTTCCTCTGCATCCTCTCTGGACACAGATCAGTTGTCATGACAAATATGACAAAAGAAAACGTCATGAACCCAGACATTTGGCATAATGGCGAGAGGTTTCAGGTTCTGGTAAGATTTTTATTTTTATTTTTATTTTTTTTAACTTTTGACAAAGTAATAAACAATTTCATCAATTAACTTTATCTCACTGTCCTCATTTGGGTTATGGCTCTTAAGTCAAATAGGCTGGATATGCCGGTCGCCTGTGACTGTTTGGCAGGATTCAAATCCACCTACCTACAGAAAAATGCCAATTTTGTGAGATGTTTCTTCTCATTTGGTCAAGCAGCCATGTTTTTGAACGAGGAGGAGTATGGGTGGCTTGCCAAACTGGCGAAAACCCCCTGTTGTACAAAAGGTGGGAGCTGCAAGTATGTATTCCACACAGTCGCTGGCATGCAGATTGTGAAGGCCTCCAACTTCCTCCTAGAGGCATGGAAAGATGCTGGCAGGAAGGGGGATGTGAACTTCAATCAGATCCGGAGCAAGAAAGCACTCCATATCATAAATTCAAGTTTATTTAGAGCTGTGATAAAAAGTTAGAGACACAGAGCTTTGTTTGTCAGAAAGGACTCTTCAAGAGCTCCCAAAAGAGTCTCACCCCATGCCTCTAGCTGCTTCCTGTGAGCAGATATCCAGGCCCAAACTTCTTCCAAATTTCAGTCTATGGACTTCAAAATTCTCATCTATGCAATAGATACTCAAGGACATAATTTAAGCCTTCGATAACACTCGAAGTAAACGGGAAAATAATGCAGGATGACCCTCCGACTGAAACTGTCAATAGTGGTCAATCTGTGGATTTAGCACATTTTTTTGTCCTTCTGTTTGTTTTTCTCTTTCTCTCACGCTCATCATTATTAGCCTACAAACCAAAACGCAAGGTTTTTTTTGTTTTTGTTTTTTTGTCTTTGTTCCTTTTTTGCAGGGCAACATGTACCTCACGAGTGAGCAGAGGGAGCAGGTGGCAAAATCTATGTGGAGGAACCCATCTTGGACAATGAGCCAGTTTGCAAGACGTCAAGGATCTTTGCCAGAAGCGCTGTGACTATCGAGTTGACCCCCTTTCATCTGACGAAGAGCACCTCTCAGCACAACCTTCGGCCACAAAGAGGAAGTTGAATTTCACCGTGAAGTCACCTTCAAATTGCGTTGTCAAGCTCAAACGCTTGAAACAGAGCATTGCTGATTTCTATATGTACAAAATTAAAGCATCAGTACCCCAAGCTGAGCAAACTCCCCAATGCATGACAGCAACCCCGGCCGATCCGACCTCCGTGTGCGTGTAATCACATCTGACTGAGTAGACCCCTACTCATTCATATATATATATATATATATATATATATATATATATATATATATATGTGTATACATTACAAAATTTAAGTCAAAATTATTGAAAAAAATAAAAATAATTATTATGAAAATTATAAGAATGATGTACGAATCTTATTATATATATATATATATATATATAAATATTAAATACTATAGTGAAATCAACATAGTTGAAATTCCAGTCTTGTGCTGTGTATCCATAGAGAACTGTAAGTTAACATACTAGTGTGGTGACTTACCGTTTTATTACCTATATCTTACCATTCCAGGATTATAACGTCGAATTATAGAACTGTGACCTAACACTCTAGAATGTAACCTAACATTCTAGAAATAGTAATGTTTTGGAACTTAAATTCCAATTGTTGAATTGTACATTTACACTTTAATATAATATATTACATAGATTATATGTATATATATATATATATATATATATAATATATTTATATGTCGATAGACTACTGTGGATGTTTAGCTTAACAATCTAGAAATGAGATTTCCACATTTGGAATTGGAAATTCCAATTCTTCCACTGGTATTTAATTTTCACGAACTGCAACTTCACTCTAGAACTGTGATTAACATTCTAGGTATGTGACCTGACACTCTAGAATTTTAATTTCCCGTTCTACAGCTGTAGATTAACATTTCTCGAATTGAAATGTAAATGTACATTTGAAACAACCAATTACTGAACTGTATATTTAAATTTGATACCTGTTCATGTAATGTAATTTAACATCCTAGAAATATACTTGCACAACCTAAATTTGCACGGTTTGAAATTTAGGTTGACGCTGTTCTTCTTTGTAATAGACCTTTATATGCAATCAAGACGGTGTGAGCAGAGTCTCCTTCGTCCTCTTCACATCATCAACACCATCTAATAAACTACAATAACTTTAA
>NW_024401877.1:0-60151 GCF_016859285.1 Xiphias gladius | reverse complement strand
CAGAGATCTTCAAAATGTTGATAGGAAATGTTACGTGTAGCATTTCTGTCGCTATTGGTTCTTATGTTACTGATCCACTGTTTCTAAGAAGACAATATTATTGATCTAGGAGATCTTAAATCCTAAAGTACAGTCAGACACAAAGTGAGAGTTTTTGGTAACTTTTATTTTACTAAAAAAAGGGGGAGAAGTTCACATTGACATTTAGCCTCAATATTACAGTATATTGAAATTCTTCTCAAAAAGAGTAAAATACAACCGTTTTTATTTGAATTGATTTTAATCTTATATTAAAAATATCCAATAGTACTCATCGAGCAGTGCTTACAGTATCTTAAGATATGACGCAGGCTTGATAGCAGAAAGGTTGGCTTTGTATAGAGCAGAGATGGGCCTTGGCCAGTCTTAGTGAGGGCAGAGACAACTAACCTTTGTGTTACCCAGCCTGCTTTGATTGACAAGCTGATCATGCAATGAGGGCAACTACACAAATCATCCTATAGATTATAGGATTATTATCCTATAGGCTTGCAATGCAACAACGAGGAAAAAGCTAAATGTTCCATTCATTGTGGGTTTTTTTTCCCCAACAACCTTCATGTCTCAGAGTGGCCTTTCTCCTCTACAAAGTGATCAGAAATTGATTGGCCGACTTTCTGGTGTTTTTTTCTGTACAGCTTACCAACCATGTACGTGGTGGATGAGAAACTCAGACTAAAAAGAACGTCACTACCTGAATAAACTTCAAAAAACAGACTCCTCAGAGCTCCTCTCTAGTTGCGAAGAACTGTACAGGCACACATTTTATATATATTTAAAATAAATAGGGCTAATTTGGCCAAGACTCACTGGGGAGGGCAGTTCTCTCTCGTTTGTCAGTACAGAGAGACACATGCCAGCCATTTATCAGGATGGCTTCCCAGCTACTTCTACACCTCACAAGTTCTCATAGTCCCTTAAACACACACACACACACACACTTATTCAAGTACATCCACATTGTCACTCATACACCCAGCCTCCTCCACCACGTGCACAAAGCCAGAAAGACAGGAAAAGGAAACAAAAACAGCTGTTGAACAGAATAATCATACATGTAAATGCCATTTTTCTGGAATGCCTCTGATCAGGACAAAATGCTGGAGGTTGAGTCGACTGGTTTCTGAAATCATAAAACCAGTTTCTGGAAAGGGCTCACTTGATGACACCACCATGCACACTTGGGCATGATCCCGGACCACTACCCCAGGCTTTGGCCCCTGGACCTCTCAACCTTTCCCATGGTGGTCCCAGAACTTTCACTAGAGTCTAGTAAAGAAAAACAGCATCATCATGTAAATATGACACTATTCATCACTCAACTGTGTAATGAGATTTGGATAATAAAATACGAATTAATTATTTCGAGTTATTCCACAGGAGAACTAAATTGGCCAAAATGTCTGGCTGGAGCTCTAAACAAAGGAATAAATGAGTAAAGAAGATTTCATAATGTCACTTTGTGGACAGGGATTGAAATTCGGAAGTATCTGAATTACATTTACAGGCACTGCTACAAGAGTGGGTCACATTAGATGTGATGGTAGTTTTAAAGTAACATGAGATCCCTGACACAGCTCCAAAAGTACCCAATGCGTAATTGGTGGAAAACTACAGGAGCATTAGTGTAACGAAAAACAAACGAAACAGCTGAAATACTTAATAAGTCAATGGGAGCAATGTGGAAAATCATGACAACAAATGGCCAGCACATCTTTAAATGGAACAGTATTTCCAACTTGATACAAGGTTGATAAATGAAACTCATATGGACTTGCAGGCGACATTTGTTACTGTTGCCATTTAGCATGGACTTAGCTTTGTCTGGTAAAGCATCCACACTTTCTAAAAAGAAAAAACACATAAAAGTATAACTGAGTAAGAAAAATTATCTCTGACCCATTGAATAAGTGAAATTAAAATTTGCAGAACACTTTGGTTAATGTTAATTATTAACTTACTTCTGTATGGGCATCTAGAGCTTAGTTAAAAATCTAAGAACAGAGGAAACAGGACAAAACAGTTGTTGAAAGATTAAATACCAAGGGCTTTGACAGCCCTGCCAAAGAGTCGAAGGCTACCCGAAGCTTTACCCAAACAAGTGCAAAAGCCAGCCCTCTCAAGTTTTCAAAGAGATGATCCAGTGGGCCCTGGTGCAAGACGCTACCTAGGGCACTACCAACCTTGCAAGACGCCAAGGCTACTTGGGGCTTCACCAGCTCTGCCAAATGAAAAGTTTTTACAGTTTTCCAAACATGCAGCAAACAGGGTTGTCAAAAACTCTAATCAGAGTCGCTGTCATCAGCCCATCTTGAGGTTCCAAAAGGGACAAAAGGCCACTTTCTCCTGCCTGTGAAGAATCCAAGGCCTGAAGTTGAAGGAGCTGAGTCCCTGTAGTTCTCTTCCGTGCTTCCGTTTGTAGGAGCTGGAGCCTGACGAGAAGGAACTGACTCTTCAGGGTTTTCTCATAATTCCCTCGGCCTCTTGCTACTTACCTGCTCTGTGTAACTCTCTTCCCTGCCCCTCTTTGTTGAGGAGCTGAGGCCTGAAGTTGAGGGGGCACACTCTTCCAACCTTTGAGAAACTGAGAGTAGACCTCCTACAGGTTGTTCCACTTGCTGCTCTGGAAGCTTCTTGGACTGAATAGGTCCCTGCGGGTGTCCGACCATCAGCTGCTGAGGAGCAGCAGCACGACCACAAACGGGAGCATGCATCAGGAATAAGAGCGGCCTCAGGGTTTCAAAGAAATGATCCAGCTACCAGATACAAGTGGGCCCTGCAAGACGCTACCTAGGGCACTACCAACCTTGCAAGATGCAAAGGCTACTTGGGGCTTCACCAGCTCTACAAAATGAAAAGTTTTACAGTTTTCCAAACTTGCAGCAAACAGGGTTGTCAAAAACTCTAATAAGAGTCGCTGTCATCAGCCCATCTTGGGGTTCCAAGAGGGACAAAAGGCCATGGTCTCCTGCCTGTGAAGAATCCAAGGCCTGAGGTTGAAGGAGCTGAGTCCCTGTATTTCTCCTCCGTGCTTCCGTTTGAAAAGGAGCTGAGGCCTGACGTAGAAGGAACTGCATCTTCAGGGTTTTCCTCGTAATTCACCCTCGGCCTCTTGCTACTTACCTGCCCTGTGTAGTTCTCTTCCTGGTCCTCTTTGTGGAGGAGCTGAGGCGTGAAGTTGAGGGGGCACACTCTTCCAGCCTCTCAGAAAATGGGAGTACACTTCCCTCAGGTCGTTCCACTTTCTGCTCGGGAAGCTTCTGGGGCTGAACGGGTACCTGCAGGTGTCCGGCCATCAGCTACTTAGGAGCAGCAGCAGGACCACAAACGGGAGAAGCGCCAGAATATGAGCGGCCTAGTGGTACTTCTGTACTCTTAGTGAGGGGATTACTCACTTAGCCTAGAGAAAAACAGGCGACCACCGCGCTCCAGTTTGTCCTGTGGTCATCCATCCTTCTCATCTGGTCCAGAGCAAACATCTTCTCTGTCGTCAGAGAAGCCTGGGAGAGAACAGCTGCCTCTGCTGGATGCAGCAGAAAAGGGGAAGTGCTCCATCCTTCACATCTCCACCTGCCACAACAAGGAAAAAAAAAACTGTTGGTTGACTCTGTGATACAGCAACATGCCAGACAGCTCTGCTCTGTTGGAAGTGCAATCCAATGAGAGAATAATAAGTTATAGTAGCAACACTACTGAAGTATTAACAAGTAATATACAGACAAGCAGGAAACATTTGTTACTGATGTCATTTAGCATGGACTTACCTTTGTCTGGTAAAGCATCTACACCTTCTAAAGAAAAACTGCATAAAAGTATAAAAGAGTGAGTAAGAGAAATAATCTCTGAGCCATTGAATAAGTGAAACAAAAATTTGCAGGACACTTTTGTAAATGTTGTTAGTAATTATTAGGTAGTTTACACAGTGTCTATGTCTCTATATAACAGGCTATAGAGGGTAATTTCCTTTGCAAGTCAGACACTCATACTTACCTTTTCCCCCACATCATGTCAGGAGCAGTGACTCCTATGGTGGAGCATTTCCTACATTACCTACAGGATTGCTATTTTTTCAATCCTGGGCTCCTCTTCACACAACATCCCCACTAAACCCCAGGATAGCATACCTGGGCTAGATGGGATACTGCAAATCCTGGCAAGTCTAACCAGGACAAGGTCCTCCTTTAATACTCCTGCAGGGAGGCACTGAAGTATTTCACGCAGCATCGCTTAACACTTTCATCTCATAGCAAGAAGGTTTTGGTCTTGCATGTTCTCCTTGTGTGGGTTTTCTTGCAGGGTCCGAGTCCAAAGGTGTCCACAAAACTCACAGGTTAGATTAGGTTGACTGATGACTCTAAATTGCCAGCCCTCCAGATTACAAATGGAACATCTAGCTACCACATATATACAAATAGTTTTCAAGAGATGATCCAGCCACAAGATACAAGTGGGCCCTGGTGCAAGACGCTACCTAGGGCACTACCAACCTTGCCAGATGCGAAGGCTACTTGGGCTCCACCAGCTCCGCCAAATGAAAGGAATTTTACAGTTTTCCCAAACATCCAGCAAACAGCGTTGTCAAAACCCCTAATCAGAGTCGCTGTCATCAGCCCATCTTGGGAGCTGATGGGCTGATGACAGGAGCAGCAGCAGGACCACAGACGGGAGCAGCATCAGGAATACGGACGGGAACAACAAGAAGAGGAGCGCCAGCAATAAAAGAAGGATGCATCCTTCGCCAGTCCTGCCAAAAGCTTTCTGGTGGGAACTGCTGGACGAGAGGGGACAGAGGTCTAAAGTCGTCTTCAAGGTCGTCTTCAAGGTACTCTTCAGAGTCAGTCATGGTGCTGTACCCTGAATCATTGCTGAAGTCGCCAGACCAGACCTCACCAATTTCACTTTCTGAATCGGTCTCGTCGACTTCACTATCATCTTCCTCAAACTCCTCTTCCTCACCAGATGAGATGTTGACTGGGAGATTGTTGTCTTCGTCATCATCCACAACCAAGATTAGTTCAGGGAACCCATCTTCTGTAGGATGTCCAATGATGTCGTCTACAGCACCTGAGACGTAAAGGTTAAAGCAGCTGAAAAACCTGATTTCAAATTGTAGTAATTCTCATATAATTAGATAGTAAGGACTAAATAAGCAGCAAAAATACACTAACTACGACTGTTAAAGAGGTGATCCCATTTTAACATTAATATCAAATATTGTACAGTTCTGCTGTTATTACTTTGTAGAGAATGAGAATAATTTTATGCTGCATACATCTGAGACTTCATGATAACCACTGTTTACTTAGTCACATGGAAAAACTTTGAACTACCGATGTGTTGAGCTTAGAAGAAACTTTTCACAGACATGGAAATTTTTAAATATAAGAATTTAAAAGTATATTCGCAATCACAGTGTAAGACTTTGAGTCATTGATTGAAAATCAATATATCTTATTTAAATTATTACAGTTCATATATCTTTGTGCATTTTGGGGAATATCTGTTAATTACTTCATTCAATGTGATCGACTGTGAACATGACATTACTACACAACTCGCTATCAGCTCCGGATATAATAAGAAACTTTGGCATTATATGAAATTTGGCCCAGTCGCCATCTTTTTCCAATAATTTTGATTTGGACAATTTGATGCCCTCAAACTAAAATAACTGTTTTCAAATCACGACACTAACTGTTCATGAATTCTACAACTTTCCCGGGATAATTTAAGAAAGTCCGTCCATCAAATAATCATTTCACACTGAATAATCGTCGAAGAAGTGTCTAGTTTCACCAAATCTGTGTTTTCCCAACAGGCCCTAATGACATGGTGTGAACTGGTAATCTTTAAATTCATAGTGACATTGATCTACACACTGATAAAGTTTTTAAGGATATTAAAGCGATGAATCAACGAATCAGTCAGAAGTAAAATGATTTCAATAATATAGAATCAATAGAAAAGTTATCTTACCTGCATCGTTGTCCAGCACCTGCTGGGGGGAAACTCCCTCCAGTAAGGGGCTCCTCCGGGATCCGTGGTCTACTGGAGGACATGTTCAGACTCCTCGGTTTTCCACAATAGTCCAGTGATCCAAAGGTTTGGTTTTTCAGCAGGATCCGCTTTCCGGTAGTTTCTTTCCAGGAATGAAATTCTCCAAAAGTTTGCTTTCCACAGCTTTGGTTTGCAACAGGTCTATTCGTTTCCAAGTCCAGGTGCAAAAGGGGAGAATCCGAATGATGGGCACCCTTATATACCCACCGTGACGTTTTTTTTTTAGTGACGCACGCACGCGCGTGCGTGTACGTGGAGAAGACGCAGAGAGACGTTATTTTTCTGATTTTTTCCAATTTATTTTTCAATTTCCTTCATACTTCTGTGTTTTTTAATACATTATAATAAGGTTGTTATGTGGCAAAGTGAAATCCATTAATTGTCTCTTTTTTTTTTCTTATTTTCTGGATCATTACTGACTTGTAAACGTTATACAAGGTGTTTCCGTTATACTTACGCCATTACAACAAAGCTGGATTTGAAACTGACACCAAGTTTGAGAGAGAGCGTTCGGGGAGAGTTAAGCAGACCAACAGATTGTATTAACTGTCCATTTTTTGTGTCTCCATGTTCATATGTAGTTATGATTTTCCATTTCTTCCATAGACTGTCTCCTCAGCACCTAATATGTCCATAATGATAAAACCCACACATTTGAGAGCACTTCCGCCGTTCTCAAGTGGTTTACTGTGGTGCACATGCACCTACATCTTCTTGTGTGTTTTTGTTCTCAATCACGTTGTGTTTTTACAGTGTCCATGTAGTGCAGAGTTGTGCAAAACCATCCTCTCCAGTGTTATCAGTTTTGTTGCTGAGCTCACTGGACCCATAGTAACTCTCGCACCATCAAAATAAAGTTTTTAAAAGCTCCTTATTGTCGTATTTGTCCCAAACACTGACACAACGAGACACATTTACCTGCAGCAGCTGAAAGACTGTTAACAGGTCAGTGATGACGCTGTCCTTGCCGGACTACCTCCGACTTCTCCCAGACCTTTAGGAATGGTCCTAAATTCTGACTGATGAGTCAGAACAGTTTTTGTAAAAAAAGAGAAAGAGAAAGTCTTATAAACTTCCCTTACTGTTATGTTGACTACAACAACTTGTGCTCTACTGTATATCCTATGATATATGCTATTTGGAATACTGTTCACATAAATCTTGAATGAGTTCACAGAGGATATAGTTATCATTTTAACTGAAACTCACCTGGAGAGCCTATAAAATGTTTGTATGTTCGTGAAACACATTTAAATTGTTTCTACATTTCCCAAACAGACAACCTAGTTGTCAAAATAAAAGGGAAACATTTCAACAAAGGTTTACTGCTGTGGCCATGTCATTGGCTTTCAAACTGACCAACACACAGCGCAGCTAATACGATAACTATTGAACTTTTTAAGAATGATAAAGATGTGGTTAATACAAATGTGTATTCATGCGAAATCCATCAATTTATGAACTTTTTTATGTTGTACAGATAATGAGGGAACTGGGCCAGACCTTGGATCTCTCATCAGAGATACAAGGCCGTGATTTCTATGGGTTAATTACCAATCGGGCCTTCAAGACACGGGCCTGGGGGCCTAAAAGGTCATGGGGCCTCTGAGCCCGAGCCTCTGTGTGAGGTCGTTGTTAATACTTATTGTTGGAGAGAGAAAGTACAAAGTCAAGAGTGCTCTTGAAAAACAGGCCGTCTCATCATCCATCCACTGCAGATCTCACACTCATCTAAGAAATAAATAGTTTAGGCTTCAGGTTTTGTTGTAAGTGCTTCAAACCTGATCATCAGGTTCTGTATTAGGCCTTAGATCCAAAGTGTGGACCTCATTGAAACACTGAGCTAATGTTTCCAGGATTAAAAGGTGTTTTTGTGGGTGGTGTAAGCTAAGAATATGCATTTACAGATTTCAGCAGGTCTCTACGTCTGCCTTAAATATTTCAACATATCAGAGAGTTAGCAAATTTCCAGTCAGGAGAGTTACACTTTCACTGGAGGTAACCTTTAACAATTCCTAAAACTGACGGGGGCAAGCGTGAAAGTCCTCAAACCTAAAATATGCACTTGAATCTTGGAAGCTTAAAAATTCTAGCTCCTAGAAATTTTTTTTTTTTTATGAATAATTAATTATGTATTCTAAAATAAATTGAAGGCAAGGCAGTCACAAGAATATGAATGCAAGTCGGTTCTGCAAGACTGAAAATGATACGCTGCCAATGTGGAAAACGGTGAAGTGCTGTATGGAGTGGATAGTCTGGGTGGCATTTAAGGTCACATGCACCATATAATCAGCTCAGAGATCTTACAAAATGTTGATAGGAAATGTTACGGTGTAGCATTTCTGTCGCTATTGGTTCTTATGTTACTGATCCACTGTTTCTAAGAAGACAATATTATTGATCTAGGAGATCTTAAATCCTAAAGTACAGTCAGACACAAAGTGAGAGTTTTTGGTAACTTTTATTTTACTAAAAAAAGGGAGAAGTTCACATTGACATTTAGCCTCAATATTACAGTATATTGAAATTCTTCTCAAAAGGAGTAAAATACAACCTTTTTATTTTTATTTGATTTTAATCTTATATTAAAAATATCCAATAGTACTCATCTAGCAGTGCTTACAGTATCTTAAGATATGACGCAGGCTTGATAGCAGAAAGGTTGGCTTTGTATAGAGCAGAGATGGGCCTTGGCCAGTCTTAGTGAGGGCAGAGACAACTAACCTTTGTGTTACCCAGCCTGCTTTGATTGACAAGCTGATCATGCAATGAGGGCAACTACATAAATCATCCTATATATTATAGGATTATTATCCTATAGGCTTGCAATGCAATAACGAGAAAAAAGCTAAATGTTCCATTCATTGTGGGTTTTTTTTCCCCAACAACCTTCATGTCTCAGAGTGGCCTTTCTCCTCTACAAAGTGATCAGAAATTGATTGGCCGACTTTCTGGTGTTTTTTTCTGTACAGCTTACCAACCATGTACGTGGTGGATGAGAAACTCAGACTAAAAAGAACGTCACTACCTGAATAAACTTCAAAAAACAGACTCCTCAGAGCTCCTCTCTAGTTGCGAAGAACTGTACAGGCACACATTTTATATATATTTAAAATAAATAGGGCTAATTTGGCCAAGACTCACTGGGGAGGGCAGTTCTCTCTCGTTTGTCAGTACAGAGAGACACATGCCAGCCATTTATCAGGATGGCTTCCCAGCTACTTCTACACCTCACAAGTTCTCATAGTCCCTTAAACACACACACACACACACACACACACACACACACACACACACACACACACACACACACTTATTCAAGTACATCCACATTGTCACTCATACACCCAGCCTCCTCCACCACGTGCACAAAGCCAGAAAGACAGGAAAAGGAAACAAAAACAGCTGTTGAACAGAATAATCATACATGTAAATGCCATTTTTCTGGAATGCCTCTGATCAGGACAAAATGCTGGAGGTTGAGTCGACTGGTTTCTGAAATCATAAAACCAGTTTCTGGAAAGGGCTCACTTGATGACACCACCATGCACACTTGGGCATGATCCCGGACCACTACCCCAGGCTTTGGCCCCTGGACCTCTCAACCTTTCCCATGGTGGTCCCAGAACTTTCACTAGAGTCTAGTAAAGAAAAACAGCATCATCATGTAAATATGACACTATTCATCACTCAACTGTGTAATGAGATTTGGATAATAAAATACGAATTAATTATTTCGAGTTATTCCACAGGAGAACTAAATTGGCCAAAATGTCTGGCTGGAGCTCTAAACAAAGGAATAAATGAGTAAAGAAGATTTCATAATGTCACTTTGTGGACAGGGATTGAAATTGAAGTATCTGAATTACATTTACAGGCACTGCTACAAGAGTGGGTCACATTAGATGTGATGGTAGTTTTTAAAGTAACATGAGATCCCTGACACAGCTCCAAAAGTACCCAATGCGTAATTGGTGGAAAAACTACAGGAGCATTAGTGTAACGAAAAACAAACGAAACAGCTGAAATACTTAATAAGTCAATGGGAGCAATGTGGAAAATCATGACAACAAATGGCCAGCACATCTTTAAATGGAACAGTATTTCCAACTTGATACAAGGTTGATAAATGAAACTCATATGGACTTGCAGGCGACATTTGTTACTGTTGCCATTTAGCATGGACTTAGCTTTGTCTGGTAAAGCATCCACACTTTCTAAAGAAAAAACACATAAAAGTATAACTGAGTAAGAAAAATTATCTCTGACCCATTGAATAAGTGAAATTAAAATTTGCAGAACACTTTGGTTAATGTTAATTATTAACTTACTTCTGTATGGGCATCTAGAGCTTAGTTAAAAATCTAAGAACAGAGGAAACAGGACAAAACAGTTGTTGAAAGATTAAATACCAAGGGCTTTGACAGCCCTGCCAAAGAGTCGAAGGCTACCCGAAGCTTTACCCAAACAAGTGCAAAAGCCAGCCCTCTCAAGTTTTCAAAGAGATGATCCAGTGGGCCCTGGTGCAAGACGCTACCTAGGGCACTACCAACCTTGCAAGACGCCAAGGCTACTTGGGGCTTCACCAGCTCTGCCAAATGAAAAGTTTTTACAGTTTTCCAAACATGCAGCAAACAGGGTTGTCAAAAACTCTAATCAGAGTCGCTGTCATCAGCCCATCTTGAGGTTCCAAAAGGGACAAAAGGCCACTTTCTCCTGCCTGTGAAGAATCCAAGGCCTGAAGTTGAAGGAGCTGAGTCCCTGTAGTTCTCTTCCGTGCTTCCGTTTGTAAAGGAGCTGGAGCCTGACGAGAAGGAACTGACTCTTCAGGGTTTTCTCATAATTCCCCTCGGCCTCTTGCTACTTACCTGCTCTGTGTAACTCTTCCCTGCCCCTCTTTGTTGAGGAGCTGAGGCCTGAAGTTGAGGGGCACACTCTTCCAACCTTTGAGAAACTGAGAGTAGACCTCCTACAGGTTGTTCCACTTGCTGCTCTGGAAGCTTCTTGGACTGAATAGGTCCCTGCGGTGTCCGACCATCAGCTGCTGAGGAGCAGCAGCACGACCACAAACGGGAGCATGCATCAGGAATAAGAGCGCCTCAGGGTTTCAAAGAAATGATCCAGCTACCAGATACAAGTGGGCCCTGGTGCAAGACGCTACCTAGGGCACTACCAACCTTGCAAGATGCAAAGGCTACTTGGGGCTTCACCAGCTCTACAAAATGAAAAGTTTTTACAGTTTTCCAAACTTGCAGCAAACAGGGTTGTCAAAAACTCTAATAAGAGTCGCTGTCATCAGCCCATCTTGGGGTTCCAAGAGGGACAAAAGGCCATGGTCTCCTGCCTGTGAAGAATCCAAGGCCTGAGGTTGAAGGAGCTGAGTCCCTGTATTTCTCCTCCGTGCTTCCGTTTGAAAAGGAGCTGAGGCCTGACGAGAAGGAACTGCATCTTCAGGGTTTTCCTCGTAATTCACCCTCGGCCTCTTGCTACTTACCTGCCCTGTGTAGTTCTCTTCCCTGGTCCTCTTTGTGGAGGAGCTGAGGCGTGAAGTTGAGGGGCACTCTTCCAGCCTCTCAGAAAATGGGAGTACACTTCCTCAGGTCGTTCCACTTTCTGCTCGGGAAGCTTGGGGCTTAACGGGTACCTGCAGGTGTCCGACCATCAGCTACTTAGGAGCAGCAGCAGGACCACAAACGGGAGAAGGCCAGGAATATGAGCGGCCTAGTGGTACTTCTGTACTCTTAGTGAGGGATTACTCACTTAGCCTAGAGAAAAACAGGCGACCACCGGCTCCAGTTTGTCCTGTGGTCATCCATCCTTCTCATCTGGTCCAGAGCAAACGTCTTCTCTGTCGTCAGAGAAGCCTGGGAGAGAACAGCTGCCTCTGCTGGATGCAGCAGATAAGGGGAAGTGCTCCATCCTTCACATCTCCACCTGCCACAACAAGGAAAAAAAAAACTGTTGGTTGACTCTGTGATACAGCAACATGCCAGACAGCTCTGCTCTGTTGGAAGTGCAATCCAATGAGAGAATAATAAGTTATAGTAGCAACACTACTGAAGTATTAACAAGTAATATACAGACAAGCAGGAAACATTTGTTACTGATGTCATTTAGCATGGACTTACCTTTGTCTGGTAAAGCATCTACACCTTCTAAAGAAAAACTGCATAAAAGTATAAAAGAGTGAGTAAGAGAAATAATCTCTGAGCCATTGAATAAGTGAAACAAAATTTGCAGGACACTTTTGTAAATGTTGTTAGTAATTATTAGGTAGTTTACACAGTGTCTATGTCTCTATATAACAGGCTATAGAGGGTAATTTCCTTTGCAAGTCAGACACTCATACTTACCTTTTCCCCCACATCATGTCAGGAGCAGTGACTCCTATGGTGGAGCATTTCCTACATTACCTACAGGATTGCTATTTTTTCAATCCTGGGCTCCTCTTCACACAACATCCCACTAAACCCCAGGATAGCATACCTGGGCTAGATGGGATACTGCAAATCCTGGCAAGTCTAACCAGGACAAGGTCCTCCTTTTAATACTCCTGCAGGGAGGCACTGAAGTATTTCACGCAGCATCGCTTAACACTTTCATCTCATAGCAAGAAGGTTTTGGTCTTGCATGTTCTCCTTGTGTGTGGGTTTTCTTGCAGGGTCCGAGTCCAAAGGTGTCCACAAAACTCACAGGTTAGATTAGGTTGACTGATGACTCTAAATTGCCAGCCCTCCAGATTACAAATGGAACATCTAGCTACCACATATATACAAATAGTTTTCAAGAGATGATCCAGCCACAAGATACAAGTGGGCCCTGGTGCAAGACGCTACCTAGGGCACTACCAACCTTGCCAGATGCGAAGGCTACTTGGGCTCCACCAGCTCCGCCAAATGAAAGGAATTTTACAGTTTTCCCAAACATCCAGCAAACAGCGTTGTCAAAACCCCTAATCAGAGTCGCTGTCATCAGCCCATCTTGGGAGCTGATGGGCTGATGACAGGAGCAGCAGCAGGACCACAGACGGGAGCAGCATCAGGAATACGGACGGAACAACAAGAAGAGGAGCGCCAGCAATAAAAGAAGGATGCATCCTTCGCCAGTCCTGCCAAAAGCTTTCTGGTGGGAACTGCTGGACGAGAGGGGACAGAGGTCTAAAGTCGTCTTCAAGGTCGTCTTCAAGGTACTCTTCAGAGTCAGTCATGGTGCTGTACCCTGAATCATTGCTGAAGTCGCCAGACCAGACCTCACCAATTTCACTTTCTGAATCGGTCTCGTCGACTTCACTATCATCTTCCTCAAACTCCTCTTCCTCACCAGATGAGATGTTGACTGGGAGATTGTTGTCTTCGTCATCATCCACAACCAAGATTAGTTCAGGGAACCCATCTTCTGTAGGATGTCCAATGATGTCGTCTACAGCACCTGAGACGTCAAGGTTAAAGCAGCTGAAAAACCTGATTTCAAATTGTAGTAATTCTCATATAATTAGATAGTAAGGACTAAATAAGCAGCAAAAATACACTAACTACGACTGTTAAAGAGGTGATCCCATTTTAACATTAATATCAAATATTGTACAGTTCTGCTGTTATTACTTTGTAGAGAATGAGAATAATTTTATGCTGCATACATCTGAGACTTCATGATAACCACTGTTTACTTAGTCACATGGAAAAACTTTGAACTACCGATGTGTTGAGCTTAGAAGAAACTTTTCACAGACATGGAAATTTTAAATATAAGAATTTAAAAGTATATTCGCAATCACAGTGTAAGACTTTGAGTCATTGATTGAAAATCAATATATCTTATTTAAATTATTACAGTTCATATATCTTTGTGCATTTTGGGGAATATCTGTTAATTACTTCATTCAATGTGATCGATCAGAACATGACATTACTACACAACTCGCTATCAGCTCCGGATATAATAAGAAACTTTGGCATTATATGAAATTTGGCCCAGTCGCCATCTTTTTCCATTAATTTTGATTTGGACAATTTGATGCCCTCAAACTAAAATAACTGTTTTCAAATCACGACACTAACTGTTCATGAATTCTACAACTTTCCCGGGATAATTTAAGAAAGTCCGTCCATCAAATAATCATTTCACACTGAATAATCGTCGAAGAAGTGTCTAGTTTCACCAAATCTGTGTTTTCCCAACAGGCCCTAATGACATGGTGTGAACTGGTAATCTTTAAATTCATAGTGACATTGATCTACACACTGATAAAGTTTTTAAGGATATTAAAGCGATGAATCAACGAATCAGTCAGAAGTAAAATGATTTCAATAATATAGAATCAATAGAAAAGTTATCTTACCTGCATCGTTGTCCAGCACCTGCTGGGGGGAAACTCCCTCCGGCAGGGGCTCCTCCGGGATCCGTGGTCTACTGGAGGACATGTTCAGACTCCTCGGTTTTCCACAATAGTCCAGTGATCCAAAGGTTTGGTTTTTCAGCAGGATCCGCTTTCCGGTAGTTTCTTTCCAGGAATGAAATTCTCCAAAAGTTTGCTTTCCACAGCTTTGGTTTGCAACAGGTCTATTCGTTTCCAAGTCCAGGTGCAAAAGGAGAATCCGAATGATGGGCACCCTTATATACCCACCGTGACGTTTTTTTTAGTGACGCACGCACGCGCGTGCGTGTACGTGGAGAAGACGAGAGACGTTATTTTTCTGATTTTTTCCAATTTATTTTTCAATTTCCTTCATACTTCTGTGTTTTTAATACATTATAATAAGGTTGTTATGTGGCAAAGTGAAATCCATTAATTGTGTCTTTTTTTTTTTCTTATTTTCTGGGTCATTACTGACTTGTAAACGTTATACAAGGTGTTTCCGTTATACTTACGCCATTACAACAAAGCTGGATTTGAAACTGACACCAAGTTTGAGAGAGAGCGTTCGGGGAGAGTTAAGCAGACCAACAGATTGTATTAACTGTCCATTTTTGTGTCTCCATGTTCATATGTAGTTATGATTTTCCATTTCTTCCATAGACTGTCTCCTCAGCACCTAATATGTCCATAATGATAAAACCCACACATTTGAGAGCACTTCCGCCGTTTCTTGTGCGGTTTACTGTGGTGCACATGCACCTACATCTTCTTGTGTGTTTTTGTTCTCAATCACGTTGTGTTTTTACAGTGTCCATGTAGTGCAGAGTTGTGCAAAACCATCCTCTCCAGTGTTATCAGTTTTGTTGCTGAGCTCACTGGATCCATAGTAACTCTCGCACCATCAAAATAAAGTTTTTAAAGCTCTTTATTGTCGTATTTGTCCCAAACACTGACACAACGAGACACATTTACCTGCAGCAGCTGAAAGACTGTTAACAGGTCAGTGATGACGCTGTCCTTGCCGGACTACCTCCGACTTCTCCCAGACCTTTAGGAATGGTCCTAAATTCTGACTGATGAGTCAGAACAGTTTTTGTAAAAAAAAGAGAAAGTCTTATAAACTTCCCTTACTGTTATGTTGACTACAACAACTTGTGCTCTACTGTATATCCTATGATATATGCTATTTGGAATACTGTTCACATAAATCTTGAATGAGTTCACAGAGGATATAGTTATCATTTTAACTGAAACTCACCTGGAGAGCCTATAAAATGTTTGTATGTTCGTGAAACACATTTAAATTGTTTCTACATTTCCCAAACAGACAACCTAGTTGTCAAAATAAAAGGAAACATTTCAACAAAGGTTTACTGCTGTGGCCATGTCATTGGCTTTCAAACTGACCAACACACAGCGCAGCTAATACGATAACTATTGAACTTTTTAAGAATGATAAAGATGTGGTTAATACAAATGTGTATTCATGCGAAATCCATCAATTTATGAACTTTTTTATGTTGTACAGATAATGAGGAACTGGGCCAGACCTTGGATCTCTCATCAGAGATACAAGGCCGTGATTTCTATGGGTTAATTACCAATCGGGCCTTCAAGACACGGGCCTGGGGGCCTAAAAGGTCATGGGGCCTCTGAGCCCGAGCCTCTGTGTGAGGTCATTGTTAATAGTTATTGTTGGAGAGAGAAAGTACAAAGTCAAGAGTGCTCTTGAAAAACAGGCCGTCTCATCATCCATCCACTGCAGATCTCACACTCATCTAAGAAATAAATAGTTTAGGCTTCAGGTTTTGTTGTAAGTGCTTCAAACCTGATCATCAGGTTCTGTATTAGGCCTTAGATCCAAAGTGTGGACCTCATTGAAACACTGAGCTAATGTTTCCAGGATTAAAAGGTGTTTTTGTGGGTGGTGTAAGCTAAGAATATGCATTTACAGATTTCAGCAGGTCTCTACGTCTGCCTTAAATATTTCAACATATCAGAGAGGTAGCAAATTTCCAGTCAAGAGAGTTACACTTTCACTGGAGGTAACCTTCAACAATTCCTAAAACTGAAAAAAGTGCTGTATGGAGTGGATAGTCTGGGTGGCATTTAAGGTCACATGCACCATATAATCAGCTCAGAGATCTTACAAAATGTTGATAGGAAATGTTACGGTGTAGCATTTCTGTCGCTATTGGTTCTTATGTTACTGATCCACTGTTTCTAAGAAGACAATATTATTGATCTAGGAGATCTTAAATCCTAAAGTACAGTCAGACACAAAGTGAGAGTTTTGTAACTTTTATTTTACTAAAAAAGGGGAGAAGTTCACATTGACATTTAGCCTCAATATTACAGTATATTGAAATTCTTCTCAAAAGAGTAAAATACAACCTTTTTTATTTTTATTTGATTTTAATCTTATATTAAAAATATCCAATAGTACTCATCTAGCAGTGCTTACAGTATCTTAAGATATGACGCAGGCTTGATAGCAGAAAGGTTGGCTTTGTATAGAGCAGAGATGGGCCTTGGCCAGTCTTAGTGAGGGCAGAGACAACTAACCTTTGTGTTACCCAGCCTGCTTTGATTGACAAGCTGATCATGCAATGAGGGCAACTACATAAATCATCCTATATATTATAGGATTATTATCCTATAGGCTTGCAATGCAATAACGAGAAAAAGCTAAATGTTCCATTCATTGTGGGTTTTTTTCCCCAACAACCTTCATGTCTCAGAGTGGCCTTTCTCCTCTACAAAGTGATCAGAAATTGATTGGCCGACTTTCTGGTGTTTTTTCTGTACAGCTTACCAACCATGTACGTGGTGGATGAGAAACTCAGACTAAAAAGAACGTCACTACCTGAATAAACTTCAAAAAACAGACTCCTCAGAGCTCCTCTCTAGTTGCGAAGAACTGTACAGGCACACATTTTATATATATTTAAAATAAATAGGGCTAATTTGGCCAAGACTCACTGGGGAGGGCAGTTCTCTCTCTTTGTCAGTACAGAGAGACACATGCCAGCCATTTATCAGGATGGCTTCCCAGCTACTTCTACACCTCACAAGTTCTCATAGTCCCTTAAACACACACACACACACACACACACACACACACACACACACACACACACACACTTATTCAAGTACATCCACATTGTCACTCATACACCCAGCCTCCTCCACCACGTGCACAAAGCCAGAAAGACAGGAAAAGGAAACAAAAACAGCTGTTGAACAGAATAATCATACATGTAAATGCCATTTTTCTGGAATGCCTCTGATCAGGACAAAATGCTGGAGGTTGAGTCGACTGGTTTCTGAAATCATAAAACCAGTTTCTGGAAAGGGCTCACTTGATGACACCACCATGCACACTTGGGCATGATCCCGACCACTACCCCAGGCTTTGGCCCCTGACCTCTCAACCTTTCCCATGGTGGTCCCAGAACTTTCACTAGAGTCTAGTAAAGAAAAACAGCATCATCATGTAAATATGACACTATTCATCACTCAACTGTGTAATGAGATTTGGATAATAAAATACGAATTAATTATTTCGAGTTATTCCACAGGAGAACTAAATTGGCCAAAATGTCTGGCTGGAGCTCTAAACAAAGGAATAAATGAGTAAAGAAGATTTCATAATGTCACTTTGTGGACAGGGATTGAAATTCGGAAGTATCTGAATTACATTTACAGGCACTGCTACAAGAGTGGGTCACATTAGATGTGATGGTAGTTTTTAAAGTAACATGAGATCCCTGACACAGCTCCAAAAGTACCCAATGCGTAATTGGTGAAAACTACAGGAGCATTAGTGTAACGAAACAAAACGAAACAGCTGAAATACTTAATAAGTCAATGGGAGCAATGTGGAAAATCATGACAACAAATGGCAAACACATCTTTAAATGGAACAGTATTTCCAACTTGATACAAGGTTGATAAATGAAACTCATATGGACTTGCAGGCGACATTTGTTACTGTTGCCATTTAGCATGGACTTAGCTTTGTCTGGTAAAGCATCCACACTTTCTAAAGAAAAAACACATAAAAGTATAACTGAGTAAGAAAAATTATCTCTGACCCATTGAATAAGTGAAATTAAAATTTGCAGAACACTTTGGTTAATGTTAATTATTAACTTACTTCTGTATGGGCATCTAGAGCTTAGTTAAAAATCTAAGAACAGAGGAAACAGGACAAAACAGTTGTTGAAAGATTAAATACCAAGGGCTTTGACAGCCCTGCCAAAGAGTCGAAGGCTACCCGAAGCTTTACCCAAACAAGTGCAAAAGCCAGCCCTCTCAAGTTTTCAAAGAGATGATCCAGTGGGCCCTGGTGCAAGACGCTACCTAGGGCACTACCAACCTTGCAAGACGCCAAGGCTACTTGGGGCTTCACCAGCTCTGCCAAATGAAAAGTTTTACAGTTTTCCAAACATGCAGCAAACAGGGTTGTCAAAACTCTCTAATCAGAGTCGCTGTCATCAGCCCATCTTGAGGTTCCAAAAGGGACAAAGGCCACTTTCTCCTGCCTGTGAAGAATCCAAGGCCTGAAGTTGAAGGAGCTGAGTCCCTGTAGTTCTCTTCCGTGCTTCCGCTTGTAAAGGAGCTGGAGCCTGACGTAGAAGGAACTGACTCTTCAGGGTTTTCCTCATAATTCCCCCTCGGCCTCTTGCTACTTACCTGCTCTGTGTAACTCTCTTCCCTGCCCCTCTTTGTTGAGGAGCTGAGGCCTGAAGTTGAGGGGGCACACTCTTCCAACCTTTGAGAAACTGAGAGTAGACCTCCTACAGGTTGTTCCACTTGCTGCTCTGGAAGCTTCTTGGACTGAATAGGTCCCTGCGGTGTCCGACCATCAGCTGCTGAGGAGCAGCAGCACGACCACAAACGGGAGCATGCATCAGGAATAAGAGCGGCCTCAGGGTTTCAAAGAAATGATCCAGCTACCAGATACAAGTGGGCCCTGGTGCAAGACGCTACCTAGGGCACTACCAACCTTGCAAGATGCAAAGGCTACTTGGGGCTTCACCAGCTCTACAAAATGAAAAGTTTTTACAGTTTTCCAAACTTGCAGCAAACAGGGTTGTCAAAAACTCTAATAAGAGTCGCTGTCATCAGCCCATCTTGGGGTTCCAAGAGGGACAAAAGGCCATGGTCTCCTGCCTGTGAAGAATCCAAGGCCTGAGGTTGAAGGAGCTGAGTCCCTGTATTTCTCCTCCGTGCTTCCGGTTGAAAAGGAGCTGAGGCCTGACGAGAAGGAACTGCATCTTCAGGGTTTTCTCGTAATTCACCCTCGGCCTCTTGCTACTTACCTGCCCTGTGTAGTTCTCTTCCCTGGTCCTCTTTGTGGAGGAGCTGAGGCGTGAAGTTGAGGGGGCACACTCTTCCAGCCTCTCAGAAAATGGGAGTACACTTCCCTCAGGTCGTTCCACTTTCTGCTCGGGAAGCTTCTGGGGCTGAACGGGTACCTGCAGGTGTCCGACCATCAGCTACTTAGGAGCAGCAGCAGGACCACAAACGGAGAAGGCCAGGAATATGAGCGCCTAGTGGTACTTCTGTACTCTTAGTGAGGGATTACTCACTTAGCCTAGAGAAAACAGGCGACCACCGCGCTCCAGTTTGTCCTGTGGTCATCCATCCTTCTCATCTGGTCCAGAGCAAACGTCTTCTGTCGTCAGAGAAGCCTGGGAGAGAACAGCTGCCTCTGCTGGATGCAGCAGATAAGGGGAAGTGCTCCATCCTTCACATCTCCACCTGCCACAACAAGGAAAAAAAAAACTGTTGGTTGACTCTGTGATACAGCAACATGCCAGACAGCTCTGCTCTGTTGGAAGTGCAATCCAATGAGAGAATAATAAGTTATAGTAGCAACACTACTGAAGTATTAACAAGTAATATACAGACAAGCAGGAAACATTTGTTACTGATGTCATTTAGCATGGACTTACCTTTGTCTGGTAAAGCATCTACACCTTCTAAAGAAAAACTGCATAAAAGTATAAAAGAGTGAGTAAGAGAAATAATCTCTGAGCCATTGAATAAGTGAAACAAAAATTTGCAGGACACTTTTGTAAATGTTGTTAGTAATTATTAGGTAGTTTACACAGTGTCTATGTCTCTATATAACAGGCTATAGAGGGTAATTTCCTTTGCAAGTCAGACACTCATACTTACCTTTTCCCCCACATCATGTCAGGAGCAGTGACTCCTATGGTGGAGCATTTCCTACATTACCTACAGGATTGCTATTTTTTCAATCCTGGCCTCTTCACACAACATCCCCACTAAAACCCCAGGATAGCATACCTGGGCTAGATGGGATACTGCAAATCCTGGCAAGTCTAACCAGGACAAGGTCCTCCTTTTAATACTCCTGCAGGGAGGCACTGAAGTATTTCACGCAGCATCGCTTAACACTTTCATCTCATAGCAAGAAGGTTTTGGTCTTGCATGTTCTCCTTGTGTGGGTTTTCTTGCAGGGTCCGAGTCCAAAGGTGTCCACAAAACTCACAGGTTAGATTAGGTTGACTGATGACTCTAAATTGCCAGCCCTCCAGATTACAAATGGAACATCTAGCTACCACATATATACAAATAGTTTTCAAGAGATGATCCAGCCACAAGATACAAGTGGGCCCTGGTGCAAGACGCTACCTAGGGCACTACCAACCTTGCCAGATGCGAAGGCTACTTGGGCTCCACCAGCTCCGCCAAATGAAAGGAATTTTACAGTTTTCCCAAACATCCAGCAAACAGCGTTGTCAAACCCCTAATCAGAGTCGCTGTCATCAGCCCATCTTGGGAGCTGATGGGCTGATGACAGGAGCAGCAGCAGGACCACAGACGGGAGCAGCATCAGGAATACGGACGGAACAACAAGAAGAGGAGCGCCAGCAATAAAAGAAGGATGCATCCTTCGCCAGTCCTGCCAAAAGCTTTCTGGTGGGAACTGCTGGACGAGAGGGGACAGAGGTCTAAAGTCGTCTTCAAGGTCGTCTTCAAGGTACTCTTCAGAGTCAGTCATGGTGCTGTACCCTGAATCATTGCTGAAGTCGCCAGACCAGACCTCACCAATTTCACTTTCTGAATCGGTCTCGTCGACTTCACTATCATCTTCCTCAAACTCCTCTTCCTCACCAGATGAGATGTTGACTGGGAGATTGTTGTCTTCGTCATCATCCACAACCAAGATTAGTTCAGGGAACCCATCTTCTGTAGGATGTCCAATGATGTCGCCTACAGCACCTGAGACGAAAAGGTTAAAGCAGCTGAAAACCTGATTTCAAATTGTAGTAATTCTCATATAATTAGATAGTAAGGACTAAATAAGCAGCAAAAATACACTAACTACGACTGTTAAAGAGGTGATCCCATTTTAACATTAATATCAAATATTGTACAGTTCTGCTGTTATTACTTTGTAGAGAATGAGAATAATTTTATGCTGCATACATCTGAGACTTCATGATAACCACTGTTTACTTAGTCACATGGAAAAACTTTGAACTACCGATGTGTTGAGCTTAGAAGAAACTTTTCACAGACATGGAAATTTTAAATATAAGAATTTAAAAGTATATTCGCAATCACAGTGTAAGACTTTGAGTCATTGATTGAAAATCAATATATCTTATTTAAATTATTACAGTTCATATATCTTTGTGCATTTTGGGGAATATCTGTTAATTACTTCATTCAATGTGATCGATCAGAACATGACATTACTACACAACTCGCTATCAGCTCCGGATATAATAAGAAACTTTGGCATTATATGAAATTTGGCCCAGTCGCCATCTTTTTCCAATAATTTTGATTTGGACAATTTGATGCCCTCAAACTAAAATAACTGTTTTCAAATCACGACACTAACTGTTCATGAATTCTACAACTTTCCCGATAATTTAAGAAAGTCCGTCCATCAAATAATCATTTCACACTGAATAATCGTCGAAGAAGTGTCTAGTTTCACCAAATCTGTGTTTTCCCAACAGGCCCTAATGACATGGTGTGAACTGGTAATCTTTAAATTCATAGTGACATTGATCTACACACTGATAAAGTTTTAAGGATATTAAAGCGATGAATCAACGAATCAGTCAGAAGTAAAATGATTTCAATAATATAGAATCAATAGAAAAGTTATCTTACCTGCATCGTTGTCCAGCACCTGCTGGGGGGAAACTCCCTCCAGTAAGGGGCTCCTCCGGGATCCGTGGTCTACTGGAGGACATGTTCAGACTCCTCGGTTTTCCACAATAGTCCAGTGATCCAAAGGTTTGGTTTTTCAGCAGGATCCGCTTTCCGGTAGTTTCTTTCCAGGAATGAAATTCTCCAAAAGTTTGCTTTCCACAGCTTTGGTTTGCAACAGGTCTATTCGTTTCCAAGTCCAGGTGCAAAAGGGGAGAATCCGAATGATGGGCACCCTTATATACCCACCGTGACGTTTTTTTTTTAGTGACGCACGCACGCGTGTGCGTGTACGAGGAGAAGACGCAGAGAGACATTATTTTTCTGATTTTTTCCAATTTATTTTTCAATTTCCTTCATACCTCTGTGTTTTTTAATACATTATAATAAGGTTGTTATGTGGCAAAGTGAAATCCATTAATTGTCTCTTTTTTTTTTTCTTATTTTCTGGGTCATTACTGACTTGTAAACGTTATACAAGGTGTTTCCGTTATACTTACGCCATTACAACAAAGCTGGATTTGAAACTGACACCAAGTTTGAGAGAGAGCGTTCGGGGAGAGTTAAGCAGACCAACAGATTGTATTAACTGTCCATTTTTTGTGTCTCCATGTTCATATGTAGTTATGATTTTCCATTTCTTCCATAGACTGTCTCCCTCAGCACCTAATATGTCCATAATGATAAAACCCACACATTTGAGAGCACTTCCGCCGTTCTTGTGCGGTTTACTGTGGTGCACATGCACCTACATCTTCTTGTGTGTTTTTGTTCTCAATCACGTTGTGTTTTTACAGTGTCCATGTAGTGCAGAGTTGTGCAAAACCATCCTCTCCAGTGTTATCAGTTTTGTTGCTGAGCTCACTGGATCCATAGTAACTCTCGCACCATCAAAATAAAGTTTTTAAAAGCTCTTTATTGTCGTATTTGTCCCAAACACTGACACAACGAGACACATTTACCCGCAGCAGCTGAAAGACTGTTAACAGGTCAGTGATGACGCTGTCCTTGCCGGACTACCTCCGACTTCTCCCAGACCTTTAGGAATGGTCCTAAATTCTGACTGATGAGTCAGAACAGTTTTTGTAAAAAAAAGAGAAAGTCTTATAAACTTCCCTTACTGTTATGTTGACTACAACAACTTGTGCTCTACTGTATATCCTATGATATATGCTATTTGGAATACTGTTCACATAAATCTTGAATGAGTTCACAGAGGATATAGTTATCATTTTAACTGAAACTCACCTGGAGAGCCTATAAAATGTTTGTATGTTCGTGAAACACATTTAAATTCTTTCTATATTTCCCAAACAGACAACCTAGTTGTCAAAATAAAAGGAAACATTTCAACAAAGGTTTACTGCTGTGGCCATGTCATTGGCTTTCAAACTGACCAACACACAGCGCAGCTAATACGATAACTATTGAACTTTTTAAGAATGATAAAGATGTGGTTAATACAAATGTGTATTCATGCGAAATCCATCAATTTATGAACTTTTTTATGTCGTACAGATAATGAGGGAACTGGGCCAGACCTTGTATCTCTCATCAGAGATACAAGGCCGTAATAACTATGGGTTAATTACCAATCGGGCCTTCAAGACATGGGCCTGGGGGCCTAAAAGGTCATGGGGCCTCTGAGCCCGAGCCTCTGTGTGAGGTCATTGTTAATATTTATTGTTGGAGAGAGAAAGTCAAGAGTGCTCTTGAAAAACAGGCCGTCTCATCATCCATCCACTGTAGATCTCACACTCATCTAAGAAATAAATAGTTTAGGCTTCAGGTTTTGTTGTAAGTGCTTCAAACCTGATCATCAGGTTCTGTATTAGGCCTTAGATCCAAAGTGTGGACCTCATTGAAACACTGAGCTAATGTTTCCAGGATTAAAAGGTGTTTTTGTGGGTGGTGTAAGCTAAGAATATGCATTTACAGATTTCAGCAGGTCTGTAAGTCTGCCTTAAATATTTCAACTTATCAGAGAGTTAGCAAATTTCCAGTCAGGAGAGTTACACTTTCACTGGAGGTAACCTTCAACAATTCCTAAAACTGACCACCAGGGGGCGCAATGCGTAAAGTCCTCAAACCGTAAATATGCACTTGAATCTTTCAGGCTTGGAAAAACTATTCTAGCTCCTAATTTGATTTTGAAGATTACGTGAATAATTATGTGTATTCTAAAAATAAATTGAAGGCAGTCACAAAGCTGAAATATGAATGCAAGTCGGGTTCTGCAAGACTGAAAATGATACGCTGCCAATGTGGAAAACTGAAAAAGTGCTGTATGGAGTGGATAGTCTGGGTGGCATTTAAGGTCACATGCACCATATAATCAGCTCAGAGATCTTACAAAATGTTGATAGGAAATGTTACGGTGTAGCATTTCTGTCGCTATTGGTTCTTATGTTACTGATCCACTGTTTCTAAGAAGACAATATTATTGATCTAGGAGATCTTAAATCCTAAAGTACAGTCAGACACAAAGTGAGAGTTTTTGGTAACTTTTATTTTACTAAAAAAAGGGGGAGAAGTTCACATTGACATTTAGCCTCAATATTACAGTATATTGAAATTCTTCTCAAAAAGAGTAAAATACAACCGTTTTTATTTGAATTGATTTTAATCTTATATTAAAAATATCCAATAGTACTCATCTAGCAGTGCTTACAGTATCTTAAGATATGACGCAGGCTTGATAGCAGAAAGGTTGGCTTTGTATAGAGCAGAGATGGGCCTTGGCCAGTCTTAGTGAGGGCAGAGACAACTAACCTTTGTGTTACCCAGCCTGCTTTGATTGACAAGCTGATCATGCAATGAGGGCAACTACACAAATCATCCTATAGATTATAGGATTATTATCCTATAGGCTTGCAATGCAACAACGAGGAAAAAGCTAAATGTTCCATTCATTGTGGGTTTTTTTCCCCCAACAACCTTCATGTCTCAGAGTGGCCTTTCTCCTCTACAAAGTGATCAGAAATTGATTGGCCGACTTTCTGGTGTTTTTTTCTGTATAGTTTACCAACCATGTACGTGGTGGATGAGAAACTCAGACTAAAAAGAACGTCACTACCTGAATAAACTTCAAAAAACAGACTCCTCAGAGCTCCTCTCTAGTTGCGAAGAACTGTACAGGCACACATATTATATATATTTAAAATAAATAGGGCTAATTTGGCCAAGACTCACTGGGGAGGGCAGTTCTCTCTCGTTTGTCAGTACAGAGAGACACATGCCAGCCATTTATCAGGATGGCTTCCCAGCTACTTCTACACCTCACAAGTTCTCATAGTCCCTTAAACACACACACACACACACACACTTATTCAAGTACATCCACATTGTCACTCATACACCCAGCCTCCTCCACCACGTGCACAAAGCCAGAAAGACAGGAAAAGGAAACAAAAACAGCTGTTGAACAGAATAATCATACATGTAAATGCCATTTTTCTGGAATGCCTCTGATCAGGACAAAATGCTGGAGGTTGAGTCGACTGGTTTCTGAAATCATAAAACCAGTTTCTGGAAAGGGCTCACTTGATGACACCACCATGCACACTTGGGCATGATCCCGGACCACTACCCCAGGCTTTGGCCCCTGGACCTCTCAACCTTTCCCATGGTGGTCCCAGAACTTTCACTAGAGTCTAGTAAAGAAAAACAGCATCATCATGTAAATATGACACTATTCATCACTCAACTGTGTAATGAGATTTGGATAATAAAATACGAATTAATTATTTCGAGTTATTCCACAGGAGAACTAAATTGGCCAAAATGTCTGGCTGGAGCTCTAAACAAAGGAATAAATGAGTAAAGAAGATTTCATAATGTCACTTTGTGGACAGGGATTGAAATTCGGAAGTATCTGAATTACATTTACAGGCACTGCTACAAGAGTGGGTCACATTAGATGTGATGGTAGTTTTTAAAGTAACATGAGATCCCTGACACAGCTCCAAAAGTACCAAATGCGTAATTGGTGGAAAAACTACAGGAGCATTAGTGTAACGAAAAACAAACGAAACAGCTGAAATACTTAATAAGTCAATGGGAGCAATGTGGAAAATCATGACAACAAATGGCCAGCACATCTTTAAATGGAACAGTATTTCCAACTTGATACAAGGTTGATAAATGAAACTCACCAGCTGTGCGGGGGTGTTTGCAGTTGTGTTTACTCACTCATCTTTCATAATTAATAATAATTTCTATTTGCTTTTGTCGTGAAAGTGCAGGGGGATAATCTAACAAGGCTTCATGCATTCTCTGTAACTACATTACATTACAACTATGTTTGAGGGACCTCATGGTAGTTCTGTTCTGCTTTTTTAACTTGCCTCATATGGTCTTATAGCTCCCTCTGGTGTAGGACTGTTTGCTGTTTTTGACTTTCCCACATGATGATTGCACAAAGCTAGATAGCTTAAGAAAAACAAAGGTAGATATATATCATAAGAAAAACAGGAAAACAAGACAACAACTCTTCATCCAAATTATTACAGTTCATATATAGCAGCATGCCAAATAGAACCCTCACTGTTTCCTGGCCTTTTTCTTCTCTTACATTTTATTTGGTCTCTAGAAACCTCACACACAAATGCACAACAATTATCATTTCTTTTTTGTCTGTTTTTCATGTTTGCAGCACCGAGGCAAATCTGACTGGAAGAACGCGGTGTACGGTGGTTGTGTAACTGGAGGAGCGATCGGATTTCGTGGTATGTGACCTGGTACATTTCCTCGGATGTTTTAAATTAAAAGTACTTTATTTCTGATGTATTCTTTTTGTCTTGCAGCTGGTCTGAAGGCTGGGGTCCTGGGATGTGGAGGCTTTGCTGCATTCTCTGCTGCAATTGAATATTATTTGCGGTGAACCACTAAAGAGTGGCTTTGTGGACAAGAACTTAATCGATGCACATCTGGGTGAGCCTGTAAAGACTCAAGCAGTGAGAACCCTAACTTTGTGAATATTTGCCTGCACATGGACGATTGCTGCAAAAGCAGAACGGATGTATTTGGTGAAAGGGACAGGTGCCTGTTTGTGCACAGTGATGCCACAGTGAACTAAAAAAGACCTGTCTGAATGTTCCTCTCATGTCTCATCACTTTTATCTTGTGGACAGTTTGAGCAAAGCAAACCAACTTCATATGGAGAATAGAGAGACTTAGCAGAGTGGGTCCCCTTCTGTGTCAGAGGTATGATGATGAAATGAAAATGTTGAACACAAATCACTTTCACACTGAGTCACGACCGCCTCAAATCAGACTCAGATAAACACTGTTCTTGTTGCAGAACATTGGTGTGATGTGTCAGTAACCAATCCATATCAGCTGTCATTAAAGCTGTTATTTGTTAACTTTGGCATTCAGCGCTTTTTCCTGAAGTTTACGAGTGTCCATGACCGCCAAAATTGTTAATTGCTGTTTAATTACAGTATTGATTCTAGCTTGAATCTGTGTAATGTGTGTCAATACAGTTCGAACATAAGTATTTGGACGGTGACACAATTTTCGTAATTTTGCCTGTACACCACGGCAGCTTTAATTCAAGGGGTTTGACAAAAATATAGCATTAACTGTTTAGGAATTGCAGCAATTTTTTAGACATAGTCTTTCATTTTGAGAGGCTCAAAAGTAATTGGACAAAAATTGGACAACTTTCATACGCCTACCTCCTCAAGAGTGTTCTTGACTTGGTTAGATGTTGTGAAGGGTTTTTCTTCATCAAGGAAAGAATTCTGCGATCATCCACTTTAATGGCCTTCGTGGTCTTCCGGGCCTTTCGGTGTTGCCGAGCTCACCAGTGCAATCCTTCCTTTTAATAATGTACCAAATTGTTGATTTGGCCACTCCTCAAGTTTCTGCCACCTGTCTGATAGGTTTGTTTTCATATTTCAGCCTAATGACGGCTTCCTCCACGAACAGTTACCAAATGCAAATTCAACACTTGGAATCAACTCCAGACCTTTTATCGGCCTCATTTGTCATAAAATAACAAGGGAAGAGGCCACTCTTTGCCATGAAACTAATTATTGGTCAATAATTACTTTTGAGCCTCTGAAAATAAGGGACTCTGTGTAAAAACGGCTGTAATTCCTAAGCGTTTAATGCAATATTTTTGTGAAACCCCCTTTGTGGCTTTGTTTCACATCCATCTTGGTGGTGTACAGAGGCAAAATTACAAATATTGTGTCACTGTCCAAATACTTATGTTCCTAACCGTGTGTCTTTATTCTAGTCAGAAATGATTTTTCTTGTGTGGTGAACTTTGTTATACACATTTCATACAAAGTTTACAGAGTAAAAGTCTTTCTGTTTTGCACTATAAACGGCAGCCAAACTGCTCTCCTAGGACTGACCTCAGGAGGAACAACATAAATTTGGGGATATTGTCATAAGTTATATGTATAACCCAAAGAAAATCACATATATAGTTCCAAGTCCCTGGACCATTTCAGTTTTCAAGTAGAATTGAGCTTTTTGGCAAGATGATCATTGATCATTTAATTGCTTTGACAAATTAGTGGCTCAGACTATTAATTATTTGAGCAAACAACACAAATATTGATCAGTAATACTGAAATAAATAAATAAACTAATAAATTAGACAAACCTTTACCCAAGGTGCAAAAACCATGACTTCATACATTTTAAATAGATGTGGCTCACAAAATAGGTTTGAATTTCCTTTTTCTTTTTTTTCAGTGAAACACTTTCAGGTGTGACAGACCTAAATTGTACTGGCCTGTTTTGAAATGTTACTCAAGTAAGTGACACTAAAGGACAGACATTTTGGAAGATTCACGTTGGTAAAGTGTCAGCAAAGTGTTTAGAGGTGACTAATGTGGTCACTAATGTGGTTGAGTGATAGGTGCTGCTTAGAAAGTCATCTGTAAAAACGAAAACATGGGTGAACACTATGTCTTACCACTAGAAGTCCTCCCACTTCCGAATTAATGTGAGAGAAATCTGAAGCTGTGGGTCTCTAAGCCTCAATAAAAAAATTGGTTTGAATGTGCTGACATCAGCTATTTAAAAAAAAAACAGTTTCAAATACTTGCCAAAATCAAATACGTGAATATACACTCAGTGGCAACTTCAGTAATAAATATATAGTAAAATTAATAACAGTGTCAGTGAAAACTGAACACTATCATCTTTGTAAAGGCAGAATTTATGGTTGAGCTGTCGTGTTGGATTGCACTACATTTTACAGGTGCACCTTTTAAGGTGGCCACTAAGTGTACATATAGCTGTGCGTTTGAACAAACAGTATACACACAGTTATATTTATATTAATTTAAAAACTTCAGATATTTACCAGTTGTAGAAAAGGTGCGACTTGTGCTCTCAAAAACAACATAACATCAGTAGTATATCTAGTGTTCTGTGTATGAGTCACGAAAAACAGTAGATGATTAGCTTCCTTGGCTTCATCAACAATGATACTGCAAAAGAAGTATATTTCTACTCTACTCTGTGACTAGTCATCACAAAATGTCTCAGTATACCTGCGTCTGGATTTGAGATGCTTTATATTAACCCAACTTCACTGAGTTTAACTAGTTGAAAAATGGGATTGTAGGGAAGAAATGCATAAAATAGGGCTTATTAACAGTGATAACTACTTACATTCGTGATATGGACAAAGTTAACACCCTGATCATTTTTACAACATTTTTTAGTATCAACATGTAAAATTATATGTATTGCATATAATACTTATTGTATATTTAGTAAGTATCCAAAATCCCACAGTACAAAGTTACACTTGTAACAGTAATACCTTCTAGTCAAATGAAAATCAAAACAAATTCAATTATGACATTTACAATATTTATTTCACAAGGATGTTACATGTCAAACTGTGTCAGATTTCTGAATTATACATGAAAGATTATAATTTTGTTTACAATATTAAGAATTATTACAAGACAGTATGTAGTAATGTAGTACTCAGGACATAAAAAGTGTAAATACATCTACAGTAACATGTTGTATTGAATGTAACAAAGCTAAATGCTTTTAATCTTTTAGAATTCATTGTTTTCTCAATCAGTTAGAACTGTCTGTCTCTTTCTTGATTGTCTTGATTTCAGAGCCAAGAGGTGGTGAAAGCTTCCTGTGCATTTGTGTGTGCGAGGAGCTTCCCAAACCCGCCGGCACAGAAGAAGCACACGGTGACAACCTCCTCTGTGCAGGTCCGTTCGGGACGCTCCTCATCCTCTCGACTGGTAACTGAAGAGGGTGTTGTCGGGGCAGGAGGGGTCTTCAGACCGTATTTGGTGCCTGGAAGGATAAAGGCTGCTGAGAGTGGTTCAGGACTCTGCTCTAGTGCTGGGACGTCCACTCTCAGCTGCTCCAGGAGTGCTGAAGACACAGAACGAGTCCTGCCCTGTCAAGTAGTCAAACAAGTAATGAATTGTTTTGGACACTGTGATACAACCTCTGCTTTGTAGGTAGCTATTTCGTTGAATGTGGCCTCTAATAATGGAATTACATTGTAAACAACGCAATAATATTCAAGAAAGTTCCCATAATAAATCTAATCCACATACAGTATGTAATGTTAACTTTAGCTAATCATCACTTTATGTCACTAGTGGTACTTCTGTAGTCTTAGTGAGGGGATTACTCACTTAGCCTAGTGAAAAACAGGCGACCACCGCTTTCCAGTTTGTCCTGTGGTCATCCATCCTTCTCATCTGGTCCGGAGCAAACGTCTTCTCTGTCGTCAGAGAAGCCTGGGAGAGAACAGCTGCCTCTGCTGGATGCAGCAGATGAGGGGAAGTGCTCCGTCCTTCACATCTCCACCTGCCACAAGAAAAAAAAAAATTTTGGTTGACTCTGTGATACAGCAACATGCCAGACAGCTCTGCTCTGTTGGAAGTGCAATCCAATGAGAGAATAATAAGTTATAGTAGCAACCCTAATGAAGTATTAACAAGTAATATACAGACAAGCAGGAAACATTTGTTACTGATGTCATTTAGCATGGACTTACCTTTGTCTGGTAAAGCCTCTACACCTTCTAAAGAAAAACTACATAAAAGTATAAAAGAGTTAGTAAGAGAAATAATCTCTGAGCCATTGAATAAGTGAAACAAAAATTTGCAGGACACTTTTGTAAATGTTGTTAGTAATTATTAACTTACCTCTGTATGGGCACCTAGAGCTTAGTTGAAAATCAAGAAACACAGTGTTCACAGGATAAAACAGTTGTTGAATGATTAAATAAATAATGTTACGTAGTAAATTGATAAACAGGTATATTTTATCGAAGGTAGTTTACACAGTGTCTATGTCTCTATATAACAGGCTATAGAGGGTAATTTCCTTTGCAAGTCAGACACTCATACTTACCTTTTCCCCCACATCATGTCAGGAGCAGTGACTCCTATGGTGGAGCATTTCCTACATTACCTGCAGGATTGCTATTTTTTCAATCCTTGGCTCCTCTTCGCACAACGTCCCCACTAAACCCCGGGATAGCATACCTGGGCCAGATGGGATACTGCAAATCCTGGCAAGTCTGACCAGGACAAGGTCCTCCTTTTAATACTCCTGCAGGGGGGCACTGAAGTATTTCACGCAGCATTGCTTAGCACTTTCATCTCATAGCAAGAAGGTTTTGGTCTTGCATGTTCTCCTTGGGCCTGTGTGGGTTTTCTTGCAGGGTCCGAGTCCAAAGGTGTCAACAAAACTCACAGGTCAGATTAGGTTGACTGATGACTCTAAATTGCCAGCCCTCCAGATTACAAATGGAACATCTAGCTACCACATATGTACAAATAGGTTTCAAGAGATGATCCAGCCACAAGATACAAGTGGGCCCTGGTGCAAGACGCTACCTAGGGCACTACCAACCTTGCAAGACGCAAAGGCTACTTGGGCATTGTCTCCTGCCTGTGAAGAATCAGAGGCCTGAATTTGAAGGAGCTGAGTCCCTGTACTTCTCTTCCCTGCTTCCGTTTGTAAAGGAGCTGAGGCCTGACGTAGAAGGAACTGCATCTTCAGGGTTTTCCTCGTAATTCACCCTCGGCCTCTTGCTACTTACCTGCTCTGTGTAACTCTCTTCCCTGCTCCTCTTTGCGGAGGAGCAGGGAAGAGAGTTACAGACGCGAATGCTACTTGGGGCTCCACCAGCTCCGCCAAATGAAAGGTTTTTACAGTTTTCCCAAACATCCAGCAAACAGCGTTAGCAAAAACTCTAATCAGAGTCGCTGTCATCAGCCCATCTTGGGGTTCCAAAAGGGACAAAAGGCCATGGTCTCCTGCCTGTGAAGAATCCAAGGCCTGAGGTTGAAGGAGCTGAGTCCCTGTAGTTCTCTTGAGTGCTTCCGTTTGAAAAGGAGCTGAGGCCTGACGTAGAAGGAACTGCGTCTTCAGGGTTTTCCTCGGAATTCACCCTCGGCCTCTTGCTACTTACCTGCCCCGTGTAGTTCTCTTCCCTGGTCCTCTTTGTGGAGGAGCTGAGGCCTGAAGTTGAGGGGGCACACTCTTCCAGCCTCTCAGAAAATGGGAGTACACTTCCCTCAGGTCGTTCCACTTGCTGCTCGGGAAGCTTCTCGGGCTGAACGGGTACCTGCGGGTGCCCGACCATCAGCTGCTGAGGAGCAGCGGCAGGACCACAAACGGGAGCAGCATCAGGAATACGAGCGGGAACAACAAGAAGAGGTGCGCCAGCAATAAAAGAAGGATGCATCCTTCGCCAGTCCTGCCAAAAGCTTTCTGGTGGGAACTGCTGGACGAGAGGGGACAGAGGTCTAAAGTCGTCTTCAAGGTCGTCTTCAAGGTACTCTTCAGAGAAAGTCATGGTGCTGTACCCTGAATCATTGCTGAAGTCGCCAGACCAGACCTCACCAATTTCACTTTCTGAGTCGGTCTCGTCGACTTCCCTATCGTCTTCCTCAAACTCCTCTTCCTCACCAGATGAGATGTTGACTGGGAGATTGTTGTCTTCGTCATCATCCACAACCAAGATCAGTTCAGGGAACCCATCTTCTGCAGGACGTCCAATGATGTCGTCTACACCACCTGAGAGGAAAAGGTTAAAGCAGCTGAAAAACCTGATTTCAAATTGTAGCTAATAAATAGCCCATCTGTGGTAATGATTATTTCATATTTACAAGTTAAAAACATTGTATTTTTCTCTGGTGCAAAGATTGTAACAATGGTTTAGTCTGAGTTGAATCTAATGAGATTTCAAATCAGAGCAAATTCTGAAAACACAATTCTTCACAGCCATAAAATAAAATCATGTAATAAAAAAGGAAGGTTACATTTAGAGTTCTTCAGAAGCCTGAGTAGATAATACATTGCAGAACAACAACAACAATTATCGTCTCAATTTAAAAAGTTTTTAATCATGAGGTGCCCGTCAACAACTCATAATTCATAACTGGCAACGACACTGGAGAGGAGGAGAGGAGAAACTCGCTACGCTGCGCGCATGGCACACACACGCGTCCGGTCGAACAACAAATGGCTTACTTCTCCTCCAAAAATAAGTAAATAAACAATGTCACACTAAAGAGCTAAGAGCATTTCAGTGTTATCGAAGTAACAAAATGTCACCTACAAACTCTGTGATGACTGAACACGACAGTGGAGGCTGAAGAAGGTCCAAAAACAGACATCTTCCATTTAATCTCCTTCTCAACAACATTGATATCTTGGTGCATTTTGAGGAATATCTGTTAATTACTTCATTCAATGTGATCGACTGTGAACATGAAATTACTACACAACTCGCTATCAGCTCCGGATATAATAAGTCAAGCTTCAAGAATCAAGCTAGCTCAGGGTCCCAACCACACACAACAACAGGCCCCGCTGCGGTTCCACCTGTACGTCCGGACGTTCTGACGTTAGGGCCTAAACGTTCCATCGTCTCCATGGTGCACAATAAAAAACTTTTTTTGGCATTATATGAAATTTGGCCCAGTCGCCATCTTTTTCCAATAATTTTGATGCAAAATTCGGACAATTTGATGCCCTCAAACCAAAACAACTGTTTTCAAATCACGACACTAACTGTTCATGACTTCTACAACTTTCCGGGATAATTTAAGAAATTCTGTCCATCAAATAATCATTTCACACTGAATAATCGTCGAAGAAGTGTCTAGTTTCACCAAATCTGTGTTTTCCCAACAGGCCCTAATGACATAATGTGAACTGTTCATCTTTAAATTCATAGTGACATTGATTTACACACTGATAAAGCTTGTAAGGATATTAACGCGATGAATAGACGAATCAGTCAGAAGTAAAATGATTTCAATAATATAGAATAAATAGAAAAGTTGTCTTACCTGCATCGTTGTCCAGCACCTGCTGGGGGGCGACTCTCCGGCAGGTGCTCCTCCGGGATCCGTGGTCTACTGGAGGACATGTTCAGACTCCTCGGTTTTCCACAATAGTCCAGTGATCCAAAGGTTTGGTTTTTCAGCAGGATCCGCTTTCCGGTAGTTTGTTTCCAGGAATGAAATTCTCCAAAAGTTTGCTTTCCACAGCTTTGGTTTGCAACAGGTCTATTCGTTTCCAAGTCCAGGTGCAAAAGGGGAGAATCCGAATGATGGGCACCCTTATATACCCACCGTGACGTTTTTTTTTTAGTGACGCACGCACGCGCGTGCGTGTACGTGGAGAAGACGCAGAGAGACGTTATTTTTCTGATTTTTTCCAATTTATTTTTCAATTTCCTTCATACTTCTGTGTTTTTTAATACATTATAATAAGGTTGTTATGTGGCAAAGTGAAATCCATTAATTGTCTCTTTTTTTTTCTTATTTTCTGGATCATTACTGACTTGTAAACGTTATACAAGGTGTTTCCGTTATACTTACGCCATTACGACAAAGCTGGATTTGAAACTGACACCAAGTTTGAGAGAGAGCGTTCGGGGAGAGTTAAGCAGACCAACAGATTGTATTAACTGTCCATTTTTTGTGTCTCCATGTTCATATGTAGTTATGATTTTCCATTTCTTCCATAGACTGTCTCCCTCAGCACCTAATATGTCCATAATGATAAAACCCACACATTTGAGAGCACTTCCGCCGTTCTCGTGCAGTTTACTGTGGTGCACATGCACCTACATCTTCTTGTGTGTTTTTGTTCTCAATCACGTTGTGTTTTTACAGTGTCCATGTAGTGCAGAGTTGTGCAAAACCATCCTCTCCAGTGTTATCAGTTTTGTTGCTGAGCTCACTGGACCCATAGTAACTCTCGCACCATCAAAATAAAGTTTTTAAAAGCTCTTTATTGTCGTATTTGTCCCAAACACTGACACAACGAGACACATTTACCTGCAGCAGCTGAAAGACTGTTAACAGGTCAGTGATGACGCTGTCCTTGCCGGACTACCTCCGACTTCTCCCAGACCTTTAGGAATGGTCCTAAATTCTGACTGATGAGTCAGAACAGTTTTTGTAAAAAAAAGAGAAAGTCTTATAAACTTCCCTTACTGTTATGTTGACTACAACAACTTGTGCTCTACTGTATATCCTATGATATATGCTATTTGGAATACTGTTCACATAAATCTTGAATGAGTTCACAGAGGATATAGTTATCATTTTAACTGAAACTCACCTGGAGAGCCTATAAAATGTTTGTATGTTCGTGAAACACATTTAAATTCTTTCTATATTTCCCAAACAGACAACCTAGTTGTCAAAATAAAAGGGAAACATTTCAACAAAGGTTTACTGCTGTGGCCATGTCATTGGCTTTCAAACTGACCAACACACAGCGCAGCTAATACGATAACTATTGAACTTTTTAAGAATGATAAAGATGTGGTTAATACAAATGTGTATTCATGCGAAATCCATCAATTTATGAACTTTTTTATGTCGTACAGATAATGAGGGAACTGGGCCAGACCTTGTATCTCTCATCAGAGATACAAGGCCGTAATAACTATGGGTTAATTACCAATCGGGCCTTCAAGACATGGGCCTGGGGGCCTAAAAGGTCATGGGGCCTCTGAGCCCGAGCCTCTGTGTGAGGTCATTGTTAATATTTATTGTTGGAGAGAGAAAGTCAAGAGTGCTCTTGAAAAACAGGCCGTCTCATCATCCATCCACTGTAGATCTCACACTCATCTAAGAAATAAATAGTTTAGGCTTCAGGTTTTGTTGTAAGTGCTTCAAACCTGATCATCAGGTTCTGTATTAGGCCTTAGATCCAAAGTGTGGACCTCATTGAAACACTGAGCTAATGTTTCCAGGATTAAAAGGTGTTTTTGTGGGTGGTGTAAGCTAAGAATATGCATTTACAGATTTCAGCAGGTCTGTAAGTCTGCCTTAAATATTTCAACTTATCAGAGAGTTAGCAAATTTCCAGTCAGGAGAGTTACACTTTCACTGGAGGTAACCTTCAACAATTCCTAAAACTGACCACCAGGGGGCGCAATGCGTAAAGTCCTCAAACCGTAAATATGCACTTGAATCTTTCAGGCTTGGAAAAACTAGTCTAGCTCCTAATTTGATTTTGAAGATTACGTGAATAATTATGTGTATTCTAAAAATAAATTGAAGGCAGTCACAAAGCTGAAATATGAATGCAAGTCGGGTTCTGCAAGACTGAAAATGATACGCTGCCAATGTGGAAAACTGAAAAAGTGCTGTATGGAGTGGATAGTCTGGGTGGCATTTAAGGTCACATGCACCATATAATCAGCTCAGAGATCTTACAAAATGTTGATAGGAAATGTTACGGTGTAGCATTTCTGTCGCTATTGGTTCTTATGTTACTGATCCACTGTTTCTAAGAAGACAATATTATTGATCTAGGAGATCTTAAATCCTAAAGTACAGTCAGAAACAAAGTGAGAGTTTTTGGTAACTTTTATTTTACTAAAAAAGGGGGAGAAGTTCACATTGACATTTAGCCTCAATATTACAGTATATTGAAATTCTTCTCAAAAGGAGTAAAATACAACCTTTTTTATTTTTATTTGATTTTAATCTTATATTAAAAATATCCAATAGTACTCATCTAGCAGTGCTTACAGTATCTTAAGATATGACGCAGGCTTGATAGCAGAAAGGTTGGCTTTGTATAGAGCAGAGATGGGCCTTGGCCAGTCTTAGTGAGGGCAGAGACAACTAACCTTTGTGTTACCCAGCCTGCTTTGATTGACAAGCTGATCATGCAATGAGGGCAACTACACAAATCATCCTATAGATTATAGGATTATTATCCTATAGGCTTGCAATGCAACAACGAGGAAAAAGCTAAATGTTCCATTCATTGTGGGTTTTTTTCCCCCAACAACCTTCATGTCTCAGAGTGGCCTTTCTCCTCTACAAAGTGATCAGAAATTGATTGGCCGACTTTCTGGTGTTTTTTTCTGTATAGTTTACCAACCATGTACGTGGTGGATGAGAAACTCAGACTAAAAAGAACGTCACTACCTGAATAAACTTCAAAAAACAGACTCCTCAGAGCTCCTCTCTAGTTGCGAAGAACTGTACAGGCACACATATTATATATATTTAAAATAAATAGGGCTAATTTGGCCAAGACTCACTGGGGAGGGCAGTTCTCTCTCGTTTGTCAGTACAGAGAGACACATGCCAGCCATTTATCAGGATGGCTTCCCAGCTACTTCTACACCTCACAAGTTCTCATAGTCCCTTAAACACACACACACACACACACACACACTTATTCAAGTACATCCACATTGTCACTCATACACCCAGCCTCCTCCACCACGTGCACAAAGCCAGAAAGACAGGAAAAGGAAACAAAACAGCTGTTGAACAGAATAATCATACATGTAAATGCCATTTTTCTGGAATGCCTCTGATCAGGACAAAATGCTGGAGGTTGAGTCGACTGGTTTCTGAAATCATAAAACCAGTTTCTGGAAAGGGCTCACTTGATGACACCACCATGCACACTTGGGCATGATCCCGACCACTACCCCAGGCTTTGGCCCTGGACCTCTCAACCTTTCCCATGGTGGTCCCAGAACTTTCACTAGAGTCTAGTAAAGAAAAACAGCATCATCATGTAAATATGACACTATTCATCACTCAACTGTGTAATGAGATTTGGATAATAAAATACGAATTAATTATTTCGAGTTATTCCACAGGAGAACTAAATTGGCCAAAATGTCTGGCTGGAGCTCTAAACAAAGGAATAAATGAGTAAAGAAGATTTCATAATGTCACTTTGTGGACAGGGATTGAAATTCGAAGTATCTGAATTACATTTACAGGCACTGCTACAAGAGTGGGTCACATTAGATGTGATGGTAGTTTTTAAAGTAACATGAGATCCCTGACACAGCTCCAAAAGTACCAAATGCGTAATTGGTGGAAAAACTACAGGAGCATTAGTGTAACGAAAAACAAACGAAACAGCTGAAATACTTAATAAGTCAATGGGAGCAATGTGGAAAATCATGACAACAAATGGCCAGCACATCTTTAAATGGAACAGTATTTCCAACTTGATACAAGGTTGATAAATGAAACTCACCAGCTGTGCGGGGGTGTTTGCAGTTGTGTTTACTCACTCATCTTTCATAATTAATAATAATTTCTATTTGCTTTTGTCGTGAAAGTGCAGGGGGATAATCTAACAAGGCTTCATGCATTCTCTGTAACTACATTACATTACAACTATGTTTGAGGGACCTCATGGTAGTTCTGTTCTGCTTTTTTAACTTGCCTCATATGGTCTTATAGCTCCCTCTGGTGTAGGACTGTTTGCTGTTTTTGACTTTCCCACATGATGATTGCACAAAGCTAGATAGCTTAAGAAAAACAAAGGTAGATATATATCATAAGAAAAACAGGAAAACAAGACAACAACTCTTCATCCAAATTATTACAGTTCATATATAGCAGCATGCCAAATAGAACCCTCACTGTTTCCTGGCCTTTTTCTTCTCTTACATTTTATTTGGTCTCTAGAAACCTCACACACAAATGCACAACAATTATCATTTCTTTTTTTTGTCTGTTTTTCATGTTTGCAGCACCGAGGCAAATCTGACTGGAAGAACGCGGTGTACGGTGGTTGTGTAACTGGAGGAGCGATCGGATTTCGTGGTATGTGACCTGGTACATTTCCTCGGATGTTTTAAATTAAAAGTACTTTATTTATTTCTGATGTATTCTTTTTGTCTTGCAGCTGGTCTGAAGGCTGGGGTCCTGGGATGTGGAGGCTTTGCTGCATTCTCTGCTGCAATTGAATATTATTTGCGGTGAACCACTAAAGAGTGGCTCTGTGGACAAGAACTTAATCGATGCACATCTGGGTGAGCCTGTAAAGACTCAAGCAGTGAGAACCCTAACTTTGTGAATATTTGCCTGCACATGGACGATTGCTGCAAAAGCAGAACGGATGTATTTGGTGAAAGCGACAGGTGCCTGTTTGTGCACAGTGATGCCACAGTGAACTAAAAAAGACCTGTCTGAATGTTCCTCTCATGTCTCATCACTTTTATCTTGTGGACAGTTTGAGCAAAGCAAACCAACTTCATATGGAGAATAGAGAGACTTAGCAGAGTGGGTCCCCTTCTGTGTCAGAGGTATGATGATGAAATGAAAATGTTGAACACAAATCACTTTCACACTGAGTCACGACCGCCTCAAATCAGACTCAGATAAACACTGTTCTTGTTGCAGAACATTGGTGTGATGTGTCAGTAACCAATCCATATCAGCTGTCATTAAAGCTGTTATTTGTTAACTTTGGCATTCAGTTTTTCCTGAAGTGTGTCCATGACCGCCAAAATTGTTAATTGCTGTTTAATTACAGTATTGATTCTAGCTTGAATCTGTGTAATGTGTGTCAATACAGTTCGAACATAAGTATTTGGACGGTGACAATTTCGTAATTTTGCCTGTACACCACGGCAGCTTTAATTCAAGGGTTTGACAAAAATATAGCATTAACATTTAAGGAATAGCAGAAATTTTTAGACATAGTCTTTCAATATTAGAGGATCAAAAGAAATTGGACAAAAATTGACAACTTTCATACGCCTACCTCCTCAAGAGTGTTCTTGACTTGGTTAGATGTTGTGAAGGGTTTTTCTTCATCAAGGAAAGAATTCTGCGATCATCCACTTTAATGGCCTTCGTGGTCTTCCGGGCCTTTCGGTGTTGCCGAGCTCACCAGTGCAATCCTTCCTTTTAATAATGTACCAAATTGTTGATTTGGCCACTCCTCAAGTTTCTGCCACCTGTCTGATAGGTTTGTTTTCATATTTCAGCCTAATGACGGCTTCCTCCACGAACAGTTACCAAATGCAAATTCAACACTTGGAATCAACTCCAGACCTTTTATCGGCCTCATTTGTCATAAAATAACAAGGGAAGAGGCCACTCTTTGCCATGAAAGTAATTATTGGTCAATAATTACTTTTGAGCCTCTGAAAATAAGGGACTCTGTGTAAAAATGGCTGTAATTCCTAAACGGTTAATGCAATATTTTTGTGAAACCCCCTTTGTGGCTTTGTTTCAAATCCATCTTGGTGGTGTACAGAGGCAAAATTACAAATATTGTGTCACTGTCCAAATACTTATGTTCCTAACCGTGTGTCTTTATTCTAGTCAGAAATGATTTTTCTTGTGTGGTGAACTTTGTTATACACATTTCATACAAAGTTTACAGAGTAAAAGTCTTTCTGTTTTGCACTATAAACGGCAGCCAAACTGCTCTCCTAGGACTGACCTCAGGAGGAACAACATAAATTTGGGGATATTGTCATAAGTTATATGTATAACCCAAAGAAAATCACATATATAGTTCCAAGTCCCTGACCATTTCAGTTTTCAAGTAGAATTGAGCTTTTTGGCAAGATGATCATTGATCATTTAATTGCTTTGACAAATTAGTGGCTCAGACTATTAATTATTTGAGCAAACAACACAAATATTGATCAGTAATACTGAAATAAATAAATAAACTAATAAATTAGACAAACCTTACCCAAGGTGCAAAAACCATGACTTCATACATTTTAAATAGATGTGGCTCACAAAATAGGTTTGAATTTCCTTTTTCTTTTTTTTCAGTGAAACACTTTCAGGTGTGACAGACCTAAATTGTACTGGCCTGTTTTGAAATGTTACTCAAGTAAGTGACACTAAAGGACAGACATTTTGGAAGATTCACGTTGGTAAAGTGTCAGCAAAGTGTTTAGAGGTGACTAATGTGGTCACTAATGTGGTTGAGTGATAGGTGCTGCTTAGAAAGTCATCTGTAAAAACGAAAACATGGGTGAACACTATGTCTTACCACTAGAAGTCCTCCCACTTCCGAATTAATGTGAGAGAAATCTGAAGCTGTGGGTCTCTAAGCCTCAATAAAAAATTGGTTTGAATGTGCTGACATCAGCTATTTAAAAAAACAGTTTCAAATACTTGCCAAAATCAAATACGTGAATATACACTCAGTGGCAACTTCAGTAATAAATATATAGTAAAATTAATAACAGTGTCAGTGAAAACTGAACACTATCATCTTTGTAAAGGCAGAATTTATGGTTGAGCTGTCGTGTTGGATTGCACTACATTTTACAGGTGCACCTTTTAAGGTGGCCACTAAGTGTACATATAGCTGTGCGTTTGAACAAACAGTATACACACAGTTATATTTATATTAATTTAAAAACTTCAGATATTTACCAGTTGTAGAAAAGGTGCGACTTGTGCTCTCAAAAACAACATAACATCAGTAGTATATCTAGTGTTCTGTGTATGAGTCACGAAAAACAGTAGATGATTAGCTTCCTTGGCTTCATCAACAATGATACTGCAAAAGAAGTATATTTCTACTCTACTCTGTGACTAGTCATCACAAAATGTCTCAGTATACCTGCGTCTGGATTTGAGATGCTTTATATTAACCCAACTTCACTGAGTTTAACTAGTTGAACAATGGGATTGTAGGGAAGAAATGCATAAAATAGGGCTTATTAACAGTGATAACTACTTACATTCGTGATATGGACAAAGTTAACACCCTGATCATTTTTACAACATTTTTTAGTATCAACATGTAAAATTATATGTATTGCATATAATACTTATTGTATATTTAGTAAGTATCCAAAATCCCACAGTACAAAGTTACACTTGTAACAGTAATACCTTCTAGTCAAATGAAAATCAAAACAAATTCAATTATGACATTTACAATATTTATTTCACAAGGATGTTACATGTCAAACTGTGTCAGATTTCTGAATTATACATGAAAGATTATAATTTTGTTTACAATATTAAGAATTATTACAAGACAGTATGTAGTAATGTAGTACTCAGGACATAAAAAGTGTAAATACATCTACAGTAACATGTTGTATTGAATGTAACAAAGCTAAATGCTTTTAATCTTTTAGAATTCATTGTTTTCTCAATCAGTTAGAACTGTCTGTCTCTTTCTTGATTGTCTTGATTTCAGAGCCAAGAGGTGGTGAAAGCTTCCTGTGCATTTGTGTGTGCGAGGAGCTTCCCAAACCCGCCGGCACAGAAGAAGCACACGGTGACAACCTCCTCTGTGCAGGTCCGCTCGACGCCTCATCCTCTCGACTGGTAACTGAAGAGGGTGTTGTCGGGGCAGGAGGGGTCTTCAGACCGTATTTGGTGCCTGGAAGGATAAAGGCTGCTGAGAGTGGTTCAGGACTCTGCTCTAGTGCTGGGACGTCCACTCTCAGCTGCTCCAGGAGTGCTGAAGACACAGAACGAGTCCTGCCCTGTCAAGTAGTCATACAATTATTGAATTGTTTTTGACACTGTGATACAACCTCTGCTTTGTAGGTAGCTATTTCGTTGAATGTGGCTCTAATAATGGAATTACATTGTAAACAACGCAATAATATTCAAGAAAGTTCCCATAATAAATCTAATCCACATACAGTATGTAATGTTAACTTTAGCTAATCATCACTTTATGTCACTAGTGGTACTTCTGTAGTCTTAGTGAGGATTACTCACTTAGCCTAGTGAAAACAGGCGACCACCGCTTTCCCAGTTTGTCCTGTGGTCATCCATCCTTCTCATCTGGTCTGAGCAAACGTCTTCTGTCGTCAGAGAAGCCTGGGAGAGAACAGCTGCCTCTGCTGGATGCAGCAGATGAGGGAAGTGCTCCGTCCTTCACATCTCCACCTGCCACAAGAAAAAAAAAATTTTGGTTGACTCTGTGATACAGCAACATGCCAGACAGCTCTGCTCTGTTGGAAGTGCAATCCAATGAGAGAATAATAAGTTATAGTAGCAACCCTAATGAAGTATTAACAAGTAATATACAGACAAGCAGGAAACATTTGTTACTGATGTCATTTAGCATGGACTTACCTTTGTCTGGTAAAGCCTCTACACCTTCTAAAGAAAAACTACATAAAAGTATAAAAGAGTTAGTAAGAGAAATAATCTCTGAGCCATTGAATAAGTGAAACAAAAATTTGCAGGACACTTTTGTAAATGTTGTTAGTAATTATTAACTTACCTCTGTATGGGCACCTAGAGCTTAGTTGAAAATCAAGAAACACAGTGTTCACAGGATAAAACAGTTGTTGAATGATTAAATAAATAATGTTACGTAGTAAATTGATAAACAGGTATATTTTATCGAAGGTAGTTTACACAGTGTCTATGTCTCTATATAACAGGCTATAGAGGGTAATTTCTTTGCAAGTCAGACACTATATACTTACCTTTTCCCCCACATCATGTCAGGAGCAGTGACTCCTATGGTGGAGCATTTCCTACATTACCTGCAGGATTGCTATTTTTTCAATCCTTGGCTCCTCTTCGCACAACGTCCCCACTAAACCCCGGGATAGCATACCTGGGCCAGATGGGATACTGCAAATCCTGGCAAGTCTGACCAGGACAAGGTCCTCCTTTAATACTCCTGCAGGGAGGCACTGAGGTATTTCACGCAGCATTGCTTAGCACTTTCATCTCATAGCAAGAAGGTTTTGGTCTTGCATGTTCTCCTTGGGCCTGTGTGGGTTTCCTTGCAGGGTCCGAGTCCAAAGGTGTCAACAAAACTCACAGGTCAGATTAGGTTGACTGATGACTCTAAATTGCCAGCCCTCCAGATTACAAATGGAACATCTAGCTACCACATATGTACAAATAGGTTTCAAGAGATGATCCAGCCACAAGATACAAGTGGGCCCTGGTGCAAGACGCTACCTAGGGCACTACCAACCTTGCAAGACGCAAAGGCTACTTGGGCATTGTCTCCTGCCTGTGAAGAATCAGAGGCCTGAATTTGAAGGAGCTGAGTCCCTGTACTTCTCTTCCCTGCTTCCGTTTGTAAAGGAGCTGAGGCCTGACGTAGAAGGAACTGCATCTTCAGGGTTTTCCTCGTAATTCACCCTCGGCCTCTTGCTACTTATTTGCTCTAGGTAACTCTCTTCCCTGCTCCTCTTTGCGGAGGAGCAGGGAAGAGAGTTACAGACGCGAATGCTACTTGGGGCTCCACCAGCTCCGCCAAATGAAAGGTTTTTACAGTTTTCCCAAACATCCAGCAAACAGCGTTAGCAAAAACTCTAATCAGAGTCGCTGTCATCAGCCCATCTTGGGGTTCCAAAAGGGACAAAAGGCCATGGTCTCCTGCCTGTGAAGAATCCAAGGCCTGAGGTTGAAGGAGCTGAGTCCCTGTAGTTCTCTTGAGTGCTTCCGTTTGAAAAGGAGCTGAGGCCTGACGTAGAAGGAACTGCGTCTTCAGGGTTTTCCTCGGAATTCACCCTCGGCCTCTTGCTACTTACCTGCCCCGTGTAGTTCTCTTCCCTGGTCCTCTTTGTGGAGGAGCTGAGGCCTGAAGTTGAGGGGGCACACTCTTCCAGCCTCTCAGAAAATGGGAGTACACTTCCCTCAGGTCGTTCCACTTGCTGCTCGGGAAGCTTCTCGGGCTGAACGGGTACCTGCGGGTGCCCGACCATCAGCTGCTGAGGAGCAGCGGCAGGACCACAAACGGGAGCAGCATCAGGAATACCAACGGGAACAACAAGAAGAGGAGCGCCAGCAATAAAAGAAGGATGCATCCTTCGCCAGTCCTGCCCAAAGCTTTCTGGTGGGAACTGCTGGACGAGAGGGGACAGAGGTCTAAAGTCGCCTTCAAGGTCGTCTTCAAGGTACTCTTCAGAGAAAGTCATGGTGCTGTACCCTGAATCATTGCTGAAGTCGCCAGACCAGACCTCACCAATTTCACTTTCTGAGTCGGTCTCGTCGACTTCCCTATCGTCTTCCTCAAACTCCTCTTCCTCACCAGATGAGATGTTGACTGGGAGATTGTTGTCTTCGCCATCATCCACAACCAAGATCAGTTCAGGGAACCCATCTTCTGCAGGACGCCCAATGATGTCGCTTCTACACCACCTGAGAGGAAAAGGTTAAAGCAGCTGAAAAACCTGATTTCAAATTGTAGCTAATAAATAGCCCATCTGTGGTAATGATTATTTCATATTTACAAGTTAAAAACATTGTATTTTTCTCTGGTGCAAAGATTGTAACAATGGTTTAGTCTGAGTTGAATCTAATGAGATTTCAAATCAGAGCAAATTCTGAAAACACAATTCTTCACAGCCATAAAATAAAATCATGTAATACAAAGGAAGGTTACATTTAGAGTTCTTCAGAAGCCTGAGTAGATAATACATTGCAGAACAACAACAACAATTATCGTCTCAATTTAAAAAGTTTTTAATCATGAGGTGCCCGTCAACAACTCATAATTCATAACTGGCAACGAGACTGGAGAGGAGGAGAGGAGAAACTCGCTACGCTGCGCGCATGGCACACACACGCGTCCGGTCGAACAACAAATGGCTTACTTCTCCTCCAAAAATAAGTAAATAAACAATGTCACACTAAAGAGCTAAGAGCATTTCAGTGTTATCGAAGTAACAAAATGTCACCTACAAACTCTGTGATGACTGAACACGACAGTGGAGGCTGAAGAAGGTCCAAAACAGACATCTTCCATTTAATCTCCTTCAACAACATTGATATCTTGGTGCATTTTGAGGAATATCTGTTAATTACTTCATTCAATGTGATCGACTGTGAACATGAAATTACTACACAACTCGCTATCAGCTCCGGATATAATAAGTCAAGCTTCAAGAATCAAGCTAGCTCAGGGTCCCAACCACACACAACAACAGGCCCCGCTGCGGTTCCACCTGTACGTCCGGACGTTCTGACGTTAGGGCCTAAACGTTCCATCGTCTCCATGGTGCACAATAAAAACTTTTTTTGGCATTATATGAAATTTGGCCCAGTCGCCATCTTTTTCCAATAATTTTGATGCAAAATTCGGACAATTTGATGCCCTCAAACCAAAACAACTGTTTTCAAATCACGACACTAACTGTTCATGACTTCTACAACTTTCCCGGGATAATTTAAGAAATTCTGTCCATCAAATAATCATTTCACACTGAATAATCGTCGAAGAAGTGTCTAGTTTCACCAAATCTGTGTTTTCCCAACAGGCCCTAATGACATAATGTGAACTGTTCATCTTTAAATTCATAGTGACATTGATTTACACACTGATAAAGCTTGTAAGGATATTAACGCGATGAATAGACGAATCAGTCAGAAGTAAAATGATTTCAATAATATAGAATAAATAGAAAAGTTGTCTTACCTGCATCGTTGTCCAGCACCTGCTGGGGGGCGACTCCCTCCGGCAGGTGCTCCTCCGGGATCCGTGGTCTACTGGAGGACATGTTCAGACTCCTCGGTTTTCCACAATAGTCCAGTGATCCAAAGGTTTGGTTTTTCAGCAGGATCCGCTTTCCGGTAGTTTGTTTCCAGGAATGAAATTCTCCAAAAGTTTGCTTTCCACAGCTTTGGTTTGCAACAGGTCTATTCGTTTCCAAGTCCAGGTGCAAAAGGGGAGAATCCGAATGATGGGCACCCTTATATACCCACCGTGACGTTTTTTTTTTAGTGACGCACGCACGCGCGTGCGTGTACGTGGAGAAGACGCAGAGAGACGTTATTTTTCTGATTTTTTCCAATTTATTTTTCAATTTCCTTCATACTTCTGTGTTTTTTAATACATTATAATAAGGTTGTTATGTGGCAAAGTGAAATCCATTAATTGTCTCTTTTTTTTTTTCTTATTTTCTGGATCATTACTGACTTGTAAACGTTATACAAGGTGTTTCCGTTATACTTACGCCATTACAACAAAGCTGGATTTGAAACTGACACCAAGTTTGAGAGAGAGCGTTCGGGGAGAGTTAAGCAGACCAACAGATTGTATTAACTGTCCATTTTTTGTGTCTCCATGTTCATATGTAGTTATGATTTTCCATTTCTTCCATAGACTGTCTCACTCAGCACCTCATATGTCCTTAATGATAAAACCCACACATTTGAGAGCACTTCCGCCGTTCTCGTGCGGTTTACTGTGGTGCACATGCACCTACATCTTCTTGTGTGTTTTTGTTCTCAATCACGTTGTGTTTTTACAGTGTCCATGTAGTGCAGAGTTGTGCAAAACCATCCTCTCCAGTGTTATCAGTTTTGTTGCTGAGCTCACTGGACCCATAGTAACTCTCGCACCATCAAAATAAAGTTTTTAAAAGCTCCTTATTGTCGATTTGTCCCAAACACTGACACAACGAGACACATTTACCTGCAGCAGCTGAAAGACTGTTAACAGGTCAGTGATGACGCTGTCCTTGCCGGACTACCTCCGACTTCTCCCAGACCTTTAGGAATGGTCCTAAATTCTGACTGATGAGTCAGAACAGTTTTTGTAAAAAAAGAGAAAGAGAAAGTCTTATAAACTTCCCTTACTGTTATGTTGACTACAACAACTTGTGCTCTACTGTATATCCTATGATATATGCTATTTGGAATACTGTTCACATAAATCTTGAATGAGTTCACAGAGGATATAGTTATCATTTTAACTGAAACTCACCTGGAGAGCCTATAAAATGTTTGTATGTTCGTGAAACACATTTAAATTGTTTCTACATTTCCCAAACAGACAACCTAGTTGTCAAAATAAAAGGGAAACATTTCAACAAAGGTTTACTGCTGTGGCCATGTCATTGGCTTTCAAACTGACCAACACACAGCGCAGCTAATACGATAACTATTGAACTTTTTAAGAATGATAAAGATGTGGTTAATACAAATGTGTATTCATGCGAAATCCATCAATTTATGAACTTTTTTATGTTGTACAGATAATGAGGGAACTGGGCCAGACCTTGGATCTCTCATCAGAGATACAAGGCCGTGATTTCTATGGGTTAATTACCAATCGGGCCTTTCAAGACACGGGCCTGGGGGCCTAAAAGGTCATGGGGCTCTGAGCCCGAGCCTCTGTGTGAGGTCGTTGTTAATACTTATTGTTGGAGAGAGAAAGTACAAAGTCAAGAGTGCTCTTGAAAAACAGGCCGTCTCATCATCCATCCACTGCAGATCTCACACTCATCTAAGAAATAAATAGTTTAGGCTTCAGGTTTTGTTGTAAGTGCTTCAAACCTGATCATCAGGTTCTGTATTAGGCCTTAGATCCAAAGTGTGGACCTCATTGAAACACTGAGCTAATGTTTCCAGGATTAAAAGGTGTTTTTGTGGGTGGTGTAAGCTAAGAATATGCATTTACAGATTTCAGCAGGTCTCTACGCCTGCCTTAAATATTTCAACATATCAGAGAGTTAGCAAATTTCCAGTCAGGAGAGTTACACTTTCACTGGAGGTAACCTTTAACAATTCCTAAAACTGAAAAAGTGCTGTATGGAGTGGATAGTCTGGGTGGCATTTAAGGTCACATGCACCATATAATCAGCTCAGAGATCTTACAAAATGTTGATAGGAAATGTTACGGTGTAGCATTTCTGTCGCTATTGGTTCTTATGTTACTGATCCACTGTTTCTAAGAAGACAATATTATTGATCTAGGAGATCTTAAATCCTAAAGTACAGTCAGACACAAAGTGAGAGTTTTTGGTAACTTTTATTTTACTAAAAAAAGGGGGAGAAGTTCACATTGACATTTAGCCTCAATATTACAGTATATTGAAATTCTTCTCAAAAGGAGTAAAATACAACCTTTTTTATTTTTATTTGATTTTAATCTTATATTAAAAATATCCAATAGTACTCATCTAGCAGTGCTTACAGTATCTTAAGATATGACGCAGGCTTGATAGCAGAAAGGTTGGCTTTGTATAGAGCAGAGATGGGCCTTGGCCAGTCTTAGTGAGGGCAGAGACAACTAACCTTTGTGTTACCCAGCCTGCTTTGATTGACAAGCTGATCATGCAATGAGGGCAACTACATAAATCATCCTATATATTATAGGATTATTATCCTATAGGCTTGCAATGCAATAACGAGAAAAAAGCTAAATGTTCCATTCATTGTGGGTTTTTTTTCCCCAACAACCTTCATGTCTCAGAGTGGCCTTTCTCCTCTACAAAGTGATCAGAAATTGATTGGCCGACTTTCTGGTGTTTTTTTCTGTACAGCTTACCAACCATGTACGTGGTGGATGAGAAACTCAGACTAAAAAGAACGTCACTACCTGAATAAACTTCAAAAAACAGACTCCTCAGAGCTCCTCTCTAGTTGCACAGAACTGTACAGGCACACATATTATATATATTTAAAATAAATAGGGCTAATTTGGCCAAGACTCACTGGGGAGGGCAGTTCTCTCGTTTGTCAGTACAGAGAGACACATGCCAGCCATTTATCAGGATGGCTTCCCAGCTACTTCTACACCTCACAAGTTCTCATAGTCCCTTAAACACACACACACACACACACACACACACACACACACACACACACACACACACTTATTCAAGTACATCCACATTGTCACTCATACACCCAGCCTCCTCCACCACGTGCACAAAGCCAGAAAGACAGGAAAAGGAAACAAAAACAGCTGTTGAACAGAATAATCATACATGTAAATGCCATTTTTCTGGAATGCCTCTGATCAGGACAAAATGCTGGAGGTTGAGTCGACTGGTTTCTGAAATCATAAAACCAGTTTCTGGAAAGGGCTCACTTGATGACACCACCATGCACACTTGGGCATGATCCCGACCACTACCCCAGGCTTTGGCCCTGGACCTCTCAACCTTCCCATGGTGGTCCCAGAACTTTCACTAGAGTCTAGTAAAGAAAAACAGCATCATCATGTAAATATGACACTATTCATCACTCAACTGTGTAATGAGATTTGGATAATAAAATACGAATTAATTATTTCGAGTTATTCCACAGGAGAACTAAATTGGCCAAAATGTCTGGCTGGAGCTCTAAACAAAGGAATAAATGAGTAAAGAAGATTTCATAATGTCACTTTGTGGACAGGGATTGAAATTCGGAAGTATCTGAATTACATTTACAGGCACTGCTACAAGAGTGGGTCACATTAGATGTGATGGTAGTTTTTAAAGTAACATGAGATCCCTGACACAGCTCCAAAAGTACCCAATGCGTAATTGGTGGAAAAACTACAGGAGCATTAGTGTAACGAAAAACAAACGAAACAGCTGAAATACTTAATAAGTCAATGGGAGCAATGTGGAAAATCATGACAACAAATGGCAAACACATCTTTAAATGGAACAGTATTTCCAACTTGATACAAGGTTGATAAATGAAACTCATATGGACTTGCAGGCGACATTTGTTACTGTTGCCATTTAGCATGGACTTAGCTTTGTCTGGTAAAGCATCCACACTTTCTAAAGAAAAAACACATAAAAGTATAACTGAGTAAGAAAAATTATCTCTGACCCATTGAATAAGTGAAATTAAAATTTGCAGAACACTTTGGTTAATGTTAATTATTAACTTACTTCTGTATGGGCATCTAGAGCTTAGTTAAAAATCTAAGAACAGAGGAAACAGGACAAAACAGTTGTTGAAAGATTAAATACCAAGGGCTTTGACAGCCCTGCCAAAGAGTCGAAGGCTACCCAAGCTTTACCCAAACAAGTGCAAAAGCCAGCCCTCTCAAGTTTTCAAAGAGATGATCCAGTGGGCCCTGGTGCAAGACGCTACCTAGGGCACTACCAACCTTGCAAGACGCCAAGGCTACTTGGGGCTTCACCAGCTCTGCCAAATGAAAAGTTTTTACAGTTTTCCAAACATGCAGCAAACAGGGTTGTCAAAACTCTAATCAGAGTCGCTGTCATCAGCCCATCTTGAGGTTCCAAAAGGACAAAGGCCACTTTCTCCTGCCTGTGAAGAATCCAAGGCCTGAAGTTGAAGGAGCTGAGTCCCTGTAGTTCTTCCGTGGCCTGCTTGTAAAGGAGCTGGAGCCTGACGAGAAGGAACTGACTCTTCAGGGTTTTCCTCATAATTCCCTCGGCCTCTTGCTACTTACCTGCTCTGTGTAACTCTCTTCCCTGCCCCTCTTTGTTGAGGAGCTGAGGCCTGAAGTTGAGGGGGCACACTCTTCCAACCTTTGAGAAACTGAGAGTAGACCTCCTACAGGTTGTTCCACTTGCTGCTCTGGAAGCTTCTTGGACTGAATAGGTCCCTCATGGTGTCCGACCATCAGCTGCTGAGGAGCAGCAGCACGACCACAAACGGGAGCATGCATCAGGAATAAGAGCGGCCTCAGGGTTTCAAAGAAATGATCCAGCTACCAGATACAAGTGGGCCCTGGTGCAAGACGCTACCTAGGGCACTACCAACCTTGCAAGATGCAAAGGCTACTTGGGGCTTCACCAGCTCTACAAAATGAAAAGTTTTTACAGTTTTCCAAACTTGCAGCAAACAGGGTTGTCAAAAACTCTAATAAGAGTCGCTGTCATCAGCCCATCTTGGGGTTCCAAGAGGGACAAAAGGCCATGGTCTCCTGCCTGTGAAGAATCCAAGGCCTGAGGTTGAAGGAGCTGAGTCCCTGTATTTCTCCTCCGTGCTTCCGTTTGAAAAGGAGCTGAGGCCTGACGTAGAAGGAACTGCATCTTCAGGGTTTTCCTCGTAATTCACCCTCGGCCTCTTGCTACTTACCTGCCCTGTGTAGTTCTCTTCCCTGGTCCTCTTTGTGGAGGAGCTGAGGCCTGAAGTTGAGGGGGCACACTCTTCCAGCCTCTCAGAAAATGGGAGTACACTTCCCTCAGGTCGTTCCACTTTCTGCTCGGGAAGCTTCTGGGGCTTAACGGGTACCTGCAGGTGTCCGACCATCAGCTACTTAGGAGCAGCAGCAGGACCACAAACGGGAGAAGCGTCAGGAATATGAGCGGCCTAGTGGTACTTCTGTACTCTTAGTGAGGGGATTACTCACTTAGCCTAGAGAAAAACAGGCGACCACCGCGGGCCCAGTTTGTCCTGTGGTCATCCATCCTTCTCATCTGGTCCAGAGCAAACGTCTTCTGTCGTCAGAGAAGCCTGGGAGAGAACAGCTGCCTCTGCTGGATGCAGCAGATAAGGGAAGTGCTCCATCCTTCACATCTCCACCTGCCACAACAAGGAAAAAAAACTGTTGGTTGACTCTGTGATACAGCAACATGCCAGACAGCTCTGCTCTGTTGGAAGTGCAATCCAATGAGAGAATAATAAGTTATAGTAGCAACACTACTGAAGTATTAACAAGTAATATACAGACAAGCAGGAAACATTTGTTACTGATGTCATTTAGCATGGACTTACCTTTGTCTGGTAAAGCATCTACACCTTCTAAAGAAAAACTGCATAAAAGTATAAAAGAGTGAGTAAGAGAAATAATCTCTGAGCCATTGAATAAGTGAAACAAAAATTTGCAGGACACTTTTGTAAATGTTGTTAGTAATTATTAGGTAGTTTACACAGTGTCTATGTCTCTATATAACAGGCTATAGAGGGTAATTTCCTTTGCAAGTCAGACACTCATACTTACCTTTTTCCCCACATCATGTCAGGAGCAGTGACTCCTATGGTGGAGCATTTCCTACATTACCTACAGGATTGCTATTTTTTCAATCCTGGGCTCCTCTTCACACAACATCCCCACTAAACCCCAGGATAGCATACCTGGGCTAGATGGGATACTGCAAATCCTGGCAAGTCTAACCAGGACAAGGTCCTCCTTTTAATACTCCTGCAGGGAGGCACTGAAGTATTTCACGCAGCATCGCTTAACACTTTCATCTCATAGCAAGAAGGTTTTGGTCTTGCATGTTCTCCTTGTGTGGGTTTTTCTGCAGGGTCCGAGTCCAAAGGTGTCCACAAAACTCACAGGTTAGATTAGGTTGACTGATGACTCTAAATTGCCAGCCCTCCAGATTACAAATGGAACATCTAGCTACCACATATATACAAATAGTTTTCAAGAGATGATCCAGCCACAAGATACAAGTGGGCCCTGGTGCAAGACGCTACCTAGGGCACTACCAACCTTGCCAGATGCGAAGGCTACTTGGCTCCACCAGCTCCGCCAAATGAAAGGAATTTTACAGTTTTCCCAAACATCCAGCAAACAGCGTTGTCAAAACCCTAATCAGAGTCGCTGTCATCAGCCCATCTTGGGAGCTGATGGGCTGATGACAGGAGCAGCAGCAGGACCACAGACGGGAGCAGCATCAGGAATACGGACGGGAACAACAAGAAGAGGAGCGCCAGCAATAAAAGAAGGATGCATCCTTCGCCAGTCCTGCCAAAAGCTTTCTGGTGGGAACTGCTGGACGAGAGGGGACAGAGGTCTAAAGTCGTCTTCAAGGTCGTCTTCAAGGTACTCTTCAGAGTCAGTCATGTGCTGTACCCTGAATCATTGCTGAAGTCGCCAGACCAGACCTCACCAATTTCACTTTCTGAATCGGTCTCGTCGACTTCACTATCATCTTCCTCAAACTCCTCTTCCTCACCAGATGAGATGTTGACTGGGAGATTGTTGTCTTCGTCATCATCCACAACCAAGATTAGTTCAGGGAACCCATCTTCTGTAGGATGTCCAATGATGTCGTCTACAGCACCTGAGACGTAAAGGTTAAAGCAGCTGAAAACCTGATTTCAAATTGTAGTAATTCTCATATAATTAGATAGTAAGGACTAAATAAGCAGCAAAAATACACTAACTACGACTGTTAAAGAGGTGATCCCATTTTAACATTAATATCAAATATTGTACAGTTCTGCTGTTATTACTTTGTAGAGAATGAGAATAATTTTATGCTGCATACATCTGAGACTTCATGATAACCACTGTTTACTTAGTCACATGGAAAAACTTTGAACTACCGATGTGTTGAGCTTAGAAGAAACTTTTCACAGACATGGAAATTTTTAAATATAAGAATTTAAAAGTATATTCGCAATCACAGTGTAAGACTTTGAGTCATTGATTGAAAATCAATATATCTTATTTAAATTATTACAGTTCATATATCTTTGTGCATTTTGGGGAATATCTGTTAATTACTTCATTCAATGTGATCGACTGTGAACATGACATTACTACACAACTCGCTATCAGCTCCGGATATAATAAGAAACTTTGGCATTATATGAAATTTGGCCCAGTCGCCATCTTTTTTCCATTAATTTTGATTTGGACAATTTGATGCCCTCAAACTAAAATAACTGTTTTCAAATCACGACACTAACTGTTCATGAATTCTACAACTTTCCCGGGATAATTTAAGAAAGTCCGTCCATCAAATAATCATTTCACACTGAATAATCGTCGAAGAAGTGTCTAGTTTCACCAAATCTGTGTTTTCCCAACAGGCCCTAATGACATGGTGTGAACTGGTAATCTTTAAATTCATAGTGACATTGATCTACACACTGATAAAGTTTTTAAGGATATTAAAGCGATGAATCAACGAATCAGTCAGAAGTAAAATGATTTCAATAATATAGAATCAATAGAAAAGTTATCTTACCTGCATCGTTGTCCAGCACCTGCTGGGGGGAAACTCCCTCCAGTAAGGGGCTCCTCCGGGATCCGTGGTCTACTGGAGGACATGTTCAGACTCCTCGGTTTTCCACAATAGTCCAGTGATCCAAAGGTTTGGTTTTTCAGCAGGATCCGCTTTCCGGTAGTTTCTTTCCAGGAATGAAATTCTCCAAAAGTTTGCTTTCCACAGCTTTGGTTTGCAACAGGTCTATTCGTTTCCAAGTCCAGGTGCAAAAGGGGAGAATCCGAATGATGGGCACCCTTATATACCCACCGTGACGTTTTTTTTTTAGTGACGCACGCACGCGTGTGCGTGTACGAGGAGAAGACGCAGAGAGACATTATTTTTCTGATTTTTTCCAATTTATTTTTCAATTTCCTTCATACCTCTGTGTTTTTTAATACATTATAATAAGGTTGTTATGTGGCAAAGTGAAATCCATTAATTGTCTCTTTTTTTTTTTCTTATTTTCTGGGTCATTACTGACTTGTAAACGTTATACAAGGTGTTTCCGTTATACTTACGCCATTACAACAAAGCTGGATTTGAAACTGACACCAAGTTTGAGAGAGAGCGTTCGGGGAGAGTTAAGCAGACCAACAGATTGTATTAACTGTCCATTTTTTGTGTCTCCATGTTCATATGTAGTTATGATTTTCCATTTCTTCCATAGACTGTCTCCCTCAGCACCTAATATGTCCATAATGATAAAACCCACACATTTGAGAGCACTTCCGCCGTTCTTGTGCGGTTTACTGTGGTGCACATGCACCTACATCTTCTTGTGTGTTTTTGTTCTCAATCACGTTGTGTTTTTACAGTGTCCATGTAGTGCAGAGTTGTGCAAAACCATCCTCTCCAGTGTTATCAGTTTTGTTGCTGAGCTCACTGGATCCATAGTAACTCTCGCACCATCAAAATAAAGTTTTTAAAAGCTCTTTATTGTCGTATTTGTCCCAAACACTGACACAACGAGACACATTTACCCGCAGCAGCTGAAAGACTGTTAACAGGTCAGTGATGACGCTGTCCTTGCCGGACTACCTCCGACTTCTCCCAGACCTTTAGGAATGGTCCTAAATTCTGACTGATGAGTCAGAACAGTTTTTGTAAAAAAAAGAGAAAGTCTTATAAACTTCCCTTACTGTTATGTTGACTACAACAACTTGTGCTCTACTGTATATCCTATGATATATGCTATTTGGAATACTGTTCACATAAATCTTGAATGAGTTCACAGAGGATATAGTTATCATTTTAACTGAAACTCACCTGGAGAGCCTATAAAATGTTTGTATGTTCGTGAAACACATTTAAATTCTTTCTATATTTCCCAAACAGACAACCTAGTTGTCAAAATAAAAGGGAAACATTTCAACAAAGGTTTACTGCTGTGGCCATGTCATTGGCTTTCAAACTGACCAACACACAGCGCAGCTAATACGATAACTATTGAACTTTTAAGAATGATAAAGATGTGGTTAATACAAATGTGTATTCATGCGAAATCCATCAATTTATGAACTTTTTATGTCGTACAGATAATGAGGAATTGGGCCAGACCTTGTATCTCTCATCAGAGATACAAGGCCGTAATAACTATGGGTTAATTACCAATCGGCCTTCAAGACATGGGCCTGGGGGCCTAAAAGGTCATGGGGCCTCTGAGCCCGAGCCTCTGTGTGAGGTCATTGTTAATATTTATTGTTGGAGAGAGAAAGTCAAGAGTGCTCTTGAAAAACAGGCCGCCTCATCATCCATCCACTGTAGATCTCACACTCATCTAAGAAATAAATAGTTTAGGCTTCAGGTTTTGTTGTAAGTGCTTCAAACCTGATCATCAGGTTCTGTATTAGGCCTTAGATCCAAAGTGTGGACCTCATTGAAACACTGAGCTAATGTTTCCAGGATTAAAAGGTGTTTTTGTGGGTGGTGTAAGCTAAGAATATGCATTTACAGATTTCAGCAGGTCTGTAAGTCTGCCTTAAATATTTCAACTTATCAGAGAGTTAGCAAATTTCCAGTCAGGAGAGTTACACTTTCACTGGAGGTAACCTTCAACAATTCCTAAAACTGACCACCAGGGGGCGCAATGCGTAAAGTCCTCAAACCGTAAATATGCACTTGAATCTTTCAGGCTTGGAAAAAACTATTCTAGCTCCTAATTTGATTTTGAAGATTTCGTGAATAATTATGTGTGTTCTAAAAATAAATTGAAGGCAGTCACAAAGCTGAAATATGAATGCAAGTCGGGTTCTGCAAGACTGAAAATGATACGCTGCCAATGTGGAAAACGGTGAAGTGCTGTATGGAGTGGATAGTCTGGGTGGCATTTAAGGTCACATGCACCATATAATCAGCTCAGAGATCTTACAAAATGTTGATAGGAAATGTTACGGTGTAGCATTTCTGTCGCTATTGGTTCTTATGTTACTGATCCACTGTTTCTAAGAAGACAATATTATTGATCTAGGAGATCTTAAATCCTAAAGTACAGTCAGACACAAAGTGAGAGTTTTTGGTAACTTTTATTTTACTAAAAAAAGGGGGAGAAGTTCACATTGACATTTAGCCTCAATATTACAGTATATTGAAATTCTTCTCAAAAGGAGTAAAATACAACCTTTTTTATTTGATTTTAATCTTATATTATAAATATCCAATAGTACTCATCTAGCAGTGCTTACAGTATCTTAAGATATGACGCAGGCTTGATAGCAGAAAGGTTGGCTTTGTATAGAGCAGAGATGGGCCTTGGCCAGTCTTAGTGAGGGCAGAGACAACTAACCTTTGTGTTACCCAGCCTGCTTTGATTGACAAGCTGATCATGCAATGAGGGCAACTACACAAATCATCCTATAGATTATAGGATTATTATCCTATAGGCTTGCAATGCAACAACGAGGAAAAAGCTAAATGTTCCATTCATTGTGGGTTTTTTTCCCCCAACAACCTTCATGTCTCAGAGTGGCCTTTCTCCTCTACAAAGTGATCAGAAATTGATTGGCCGACTTTCTGGTGTTTTTTTCTGTATAGTTTACCAACCATGTACGTGGTGGATGAGAAACTCAGACTAAAAAGAACGTCACTACCTGAATAAACTTCAAAAAACAGACTCCTCAGAGCTCCTCTCTAGTTGCGAAGAACTGTACAGGCACACATTTTATATATATTTAAAATAAATAGGGCTAATTTGGCCAAGACTCACTGGGGAGGGCAGTTCTCTCTCGTTTGTCAGTACAGAGAGACACATGCCAGCCATTTATCAGGATGGCTTCCCAGCTACTTCTACACCTCACAAGTTCTCATAGTCCCATAAACACACACACACACACACACTTATTCAAGTACATCCACATTGTCACTCATACACCCAGCCTCCTCCACCACGTGCACAAAGCCAGAAAGACAGGAAAAGGAAACAAAAACAGCTGTTGAACAGAATAATCATACATGTAAATGCCATTTTTCTGGAATGCCTCTGATCAGGACAAAATGCTGGAGGTTGAGTCGACTGGTTTCTGAAATCATAAAACCAGTTTCTGGAAAGGGCTCACTTGATGACACCACCATGCACACTTGGGCATGATCCCGGACCACTACCCCAGGCTTTGGCCCCTGGACCTCTCAACCTTTCCCATGGTGGTCCCAGAACTTTCACTAGAGTCTAGTAAAGAAAAACAGCATCATCATGTAAATATGACACTATTCATCACTCAACTGTGTAATGAGATTTGGATAATAAAATACGAATTAATTATTTCGAGTTATTCCACAGGAGAACTAAATTGGCCAAAATGTCTGGCTGGAGCTCTAAACAAAGGAATAAATGAGTAAAGAAGATTTCATAATGTCACTTTGTGGACAGGGATTGAAATTCGGAAGTATCTGAATTACATTTACAGGCACTGCTACAAGAGTGGGTCACATTAGATGTGATGGTAGTTTTTAAAGTAACATGAGATCCCTGACACAGCTCCAAAAGTACCAAATGCGTAATTGGTGGAAAAACTACAGGAGCATTAGTGTAACGAAAAACAAACGAAACAGCTGAAATACTTAATAAGTCAATGGGAGCAATGTGGAAAATCATGACAACAAATGGCCAGCACATCTTTAAATGGAACAGTATTTCCAACTTGATACAAGGTTGATAAATGAAACTCACCAGCTGTGCGGGGGTGTTTGCAGTTGTGTTTACTCACTCATCTTTCATAATTAATAATAATTTCTATTTGCTTTTGTCGTGAAAGTGCAGGGGGATAATCTAACAAGGCTTCATGCATTCTCTGTAACTACATTACATTACAACTATGTTTGAGGGACCTCATGGTAGTTCTGTTCTGCTTTTTTAACTTGCCTCATATGGTCTTATAGCTCCCTCTGGTGTAGGACTGTTTGCTGTTTTTGACTTTCCCACATGATGATTGCACAAAGCTAGATAGCTTAAGAAAAACAAAGGTAGATATATATCATAAGAAAAACAGGAAAACAAGACAACAACTCTTCATCCAAATTATTACAGTTCATATATAGCAGCATGCCAAATAGAACCCTCACTGTTTCCTGGCCTTTTTCTTCTCTTACATTTTATTTGGTCTCTAGAAACC
>NW_024401876.1:0-32927 GCF_016859285.1 Xiphias gladius | reverse complement strand
ATCGATGGCCTTCGTTCGGTTACGTATTCTAGTTGGTTTCTAGAATGTTAAAATACAGTTCTAGAAAAACAAAATTGTATAGAGTTCTAGACGTTTCAGTTAAATTGTAAAGTTGAAGTTGTAGAAAGTTATTAAGCAGTTATGGAATTTGAATGTACCATTCAACAATTATGAGTTTCACATTTATACCTGGAGTTTCAATTCGGGTTACAATTCTAGAATGTTAAGTTACAGTTCTAGAAATTCTAGAATGTTAAAATACAGTTCTAGAAAAACAAAATTGTATAGAGTTCTAGACGTTTCAGTTAAATATTAAAGTTGAAGTTGTAGAAAGTTATTAAGCAGTTATGGAATTTGAATGTACCATTCAACAATTATGAGTTTCACATTTATACCTGGAGTTTCAATTCGGGTTACAATTCTAGAATGTTAAGTTACAGTTCTAGAATGTTAAATTGCAATTCTAGAATGTTAAAATACAGTTCTAGAAAAACAAAATTGTATAGAGTTCTAGACGTTTCAGTTAAATATTAAAGTTGAAGTTGTAGAAAGTTATTAAGCAGTTATGGAATTTGAATGTACCATTCAACAATTATGAGTTTCACATTTATACCTGGAGTTTCAATTCGGTTACAATTCTAGAATGTTAAGTTACAGTTCTAGAATGTTAAATTGCAATTCTAGTCTAGAAAAACAATTGTATAGAGTTCTAGACGTTTCAGTTAAATTGTAAAGTTGAAGTTGTAGAAAGTTATTATGCAGTTATAGAATTTGAATGTACCATTCAACAATTATGAGTTCAACATTTATACCTGGAGTTTCAATTCGGGTTACAATTCTAGAATGTTAAGTTGCGGTTCTAGAATGTTAAATTGCAATTCTAGAATGTTAAAATACAGTTCTAGAAAAACAAAATTGTATAGAGTTCTAGACGTTTCAGTTAAATATTAAAGTTGAAGTTGTAGAAAGTTATTAAGCAGTTATGGAATTTGAATGTACCATTCAACAATTATGAGTTTCACATTTATACCTGGAGTTTCAATTCGGGTTACAATTCTAGAATGTTAAGTTACAGTTCTAGAAAAACAAAATTGTATAGAGTTCTAGACGTTTCAGTTAAATATTAAAGTTGAAGTTGTAGAAAGTTATTAAGCAGTTATGGAATTTGAATGTACCATTCAACAATTATGAGTTTCACATTTATACCTGGAGTTTCAATTCGGGTTACAATTCTAGAATGTTAAGTTACAGTTCTAGAATGTTAAATTGCAATTCTAGAATGTTAAAATACAGTTCTAGAAAAACAAAATTGTATAGAGTTCTAGACGTTTCAGTTAAATTGTAAAGTTGAAGTTGTAGAAAGTTATTAAGCAGTTATGGAATTTGAATGTGCCATTCAACAATTATGAGTTCAACATTTATACCTGGAGTTTCAATTAGGGTTTACAATTCTAGAATGTTAAGTTACAGTTCTAGAAAAACAAAATTGTATAGAGTTCTAGGCGTTTCAGTTAAATATTAAAGTTGAAGTTGTAGAAAGTTATTAAGCAGTTATGGAATTTGAATGTACCATTCAACAATTATGAGTTTCACATTTATACCTGGAGTTTCAATTCGGGTTACAATTCTAGAATGTTAAGTTACAGTTCTAGAAAAACAAAATTGTATAGAGTTCTAGACGTTTCAGTTAAATATTAAAGTTGAAGTTGTAGAAAGTTATTAAGCAGTTATGGAATTTGAATGTACCATTCAACAATTATGAGTTTCACATTTATACCTGGAGTTTCAATTAGGGTTACAATTCTAGAATGTTAAGTTACAGTTCTAGAATGTTAAATTGCAATTCTAGAATGTTAAAATACAGTTCTAGAAAAACAAAATTGTATAGAGTTCTAGGCGTTTCAGTTAAATTGTAAAGTTGAAGTTGTAGAAAGTTATTAAGCAGTTATGGAATTTGAATGTACCATTCAACAATTATGAGTTTCACATTTATACCTGGAGTTTCAATTCGGGTTACAATTCTAGAATGTTAAGTTGCAGTTCTAGAATGTTAAATTGCAATTCTAGAATGTTAAAATACAGTTCTAGAAAAACAAAATTGTATAGAGTTCTAGACGTTTCAGTTAAATTGTAAAGTTGAAGTTGTAGAAAGTTATTAAGCAGTTATGGAATTTGAATGTACCATTCAACAATTATGAGTTCAACATTTATACCTGGAGTTTCAATTCGGGTTACAATTCTAGAATGTTAAGTTACAGTTCTAGAAAAACAAAATTGTATAGAGTTCTAGACGTTTCAGTTAAATATTAAAGTTGAAGTTGTAGAAAGTTATTAAGCAGTTATGGAATTTGAATGTACCATTCAACAATTATGAGTTTCACATTTATACCTGGAGTTTCAATTCGGGTTACAATTCTAGAATGTTAAGTTACAGTTCTAGAATGTTAAATTGCAATTCTAGAATGTTAAAATACAGTTCTAGAAAAACAAAATTGTATAGAGTTCTAGACGTTTCAGTTAAATATTAAAGTTGAAGTTGTAGAAAGTTATTAAGCAGTTATGGAATTTGAATGTACCATTCAACAATTATGAGTTTCACATTTATACCTGGAGTTTCAATTCGGTTTACAATTCTAGAATGTTAAGTTACAGTTCTAGAATGTTAAATTGCAATTCTAGAATGTTAAAATACAGTTCTAGAAAAAAAAAATTGTATAGAGTTCTAGACGTTTCAGTTAAATATTAAAGTTGAAGTTGTAGAAAGTTATTAAGCAGTTATGGAATTTGAATGTACCATTCAACAATTATGAGTTTCACATTTATAACTGGAGTTTCAATTAGGGTTACAATTCTAGAATGTTAAGTTACAGTTCTAGAAAAACAAAATTGTATAGAGTTCTAGACGTTTCAGTTAAATATTAAAGTTGAAGTTGTAGAAAGTTATTAAGCAGTTATGGAATTTGAATGTACCATTCAACAATTATGAGTTTCACATTTATACCTGGAGTTTCAATTAGGGTTACAATTCTAGAATGTTAAGTTACAGTTCTAGAATGTTAAATTGCAATTCTAGAATGTTAAAATACAGTTCTAGAAAAACAAAATTGTATAGAGTTCTAGACGTTTCAGTTAAATTGTAAAGTTGAAGTTGTAGAAAGTTATTAAGCAGTTATGGAATTTGAATGTACCATTCAACAATTATGAGTTCAACATTTATACCTGGAGTTTCAATTCGGGTTACAATTCTAGAATGTTAAGTTACAGTTCTAGAAAAAAAAATTGTATAGAGTTCTAGACGTTTCAGTTAAATATTAAAGTTGAAGTTGTAGAAAGTTATTAAGCAGTTATAGAATTTGAATGTACCATTCAACAATTATGAGTTTCACATTTATACCTGGAGTTTCAATTCGGGTTACAATTCTAGAATGTTAAGTTACAGTTCTAGAAAAACAAAATTGTATAGAGTTCTAGACGTTTCAGTTAAATATTAAAGTTGAAGTTGTAGAAAGTTATTAGGCAGTTATAGAATTTGAATGTACCATTCAACAATTATGAGTTTCACATTCATACCTGGAGTTTCAATTTGGGTTACAGTTCTAGAATGTTAAATTGCAATTCTAGAATGTTAAGTTACAGTTCTAAAAAAACAAAATTGTATAGAGTTCTAGACGTTTCAGTTAAATATTAAAGTTGAAGTTGTAGAAAGTTATTAAGCAGTTATGGAATTTGAATGTGCCATTCAACAATTATGAGTTTCACATTTATACCTGGAGTTTCAATTCGGGTTACAATTCTAGAATGTTAAGTTACAGTTCTAGAATGTTAAATTGCAATTCTAGAATGTTAAAATACAGTTCTAGAAAAACAAAATTGTATAGAGTTCTAGACGTTTCAGTTAAATATTAAAGTTGAAGTTGTAGAAAGTTATTAAGCAGTTATGGAATTTGAATGTACCATTCAACAATTATGAGTTCACATTTATACCTGGAGTTTCAATTCGGGTTACAATTCTAGAATGTTAAGTTACAGTTCTAGAATGTTAAATTGCAATTCTAGAATGTTAAAATACAGTTCTAGAAAAAAAAATTGTATAGAGTTCTAGACGTTTCAGTTAAATATTAAAGTTGAAGTTGTAGAAAGTTATTAAGCAGTTATGGAATTTGAATGTACCATTCAACAATTTTGAGTTTCACATTTATACCTGGAGTTTCAATTAGGGTTACAATTCTAGAATGTTAAGTTACAGTTCTAGAAAAAAAAATTGTATAGAGTTCTAGACGTTTCAGTTAAATATTAAAGTTGAAGTTGTAGAAAGTTATTAAGCAGTTATGGAATTTGAATGTACCATTCAACAATTATGAGTTTCACATTTATACCTGGAGTTTCAATTCGGGTTACAATTCTAGAATGTTAATTTTACAGTTCTAGAATGTTAAATTGCAATTCTAGAATGTTAAAATACAGTTCTAGAAAAACAAAATTGTATAGAGTTCTAGGCGTTTCAGTTAAATTGTAAAGTTGAAGTTGTAGAAAGTTATTAAGCAGTTATGGAATTTGAATGTACCATTCAACAATTATGAGTTCACATTTATACCTGGAGTTTCAATTCGGGTTACAATTCTAGAATGTTAAGTTACAGTTCTAGAAAAACAAAATTGTATAGAGTTCTAGACGTTTCAGTTAAATATTAAAGTTGAAGTTGTAGAAAGTTATTAAGCAGTTATGGAATTTGAATGTACCATTCAACAATTATGAGTTTCACATTTATACCTGGAGTTTCAATTCGGGTTACAATTCTAGAATGTTTATTTTACAGTTCTAGAATGTTAAATAATTCTAGAATGTTAAAATACAGTTCTAGAAAAACAAAATTGTATAGAGTTCTAGACGTTTCAGTTAAATTGTAAAGTTGAAGTTGTAGAAAGTTATTAAGCAGTTATGGAATTTGAATGTACCATTCAACAATTATGAGTTCAACATTTATACCTGGAGTTTCAATTCGGGTTACAATTCTAGAATGTTAAGTTGCGGTTCTAGAATGTTAAATTGCAATTCTAGAATGTTAAAATACAGTTCTAGAAAAACAAAATTGTATAGAGTTCTAGACGTTTCAGTTAAATTGTAAAGTTGAAGTTGTAGAAAGTTATTAAGCAGTTATGGAATTTGAATGTACCATTCAACAATTATGAGTTCAACATTTATACCTGGAGTTTCAATTCGGGTTTACAATTCTAGAATGTTAAGTTACAGTTCTAGAAAAAAAAAATATTATAGAGTTCTAGACGTTTCAGTTAAATATTAAAGTTGAAGTTGTAGAAAGTTATTAAGCAGTTATGGAATTTGAATGTACCATTCAACAATTATGAGTTTCACATTTATACCTGGAGTTTCAATTAGGGTTACAATTCTAGAATGTTAAGTTACAGTTCTAGATGTTAAATTGCAATTCTAGAATGTTAAAATACAGTTCTAGAAAAACAAAATTGTATAGAGTTCTAGACGTTTCAGTTAAATATTAAAGTTGAAGTTGTAGAAAGTTATTAAGCAGTTATGGAATTTGAATGTACCATTCAACAATTATGAGTTTCACATTTATACCTGGAGTTTCAATTCGGGTTACAATTCTAGAATGTTAAGTTACAGTTCTAGAATGTTAATTCTAGAATGTTAAAATACAGTTCTAGAAAAACAAAATTGTATAGAGTTCTAGACGTTTCAGTTAAATATTAAAGTTGAAGTTGTAGAAAGTTATTAAGCAGTTATGGAATTTGAATGTACCATTCAACAATTATGAGTTTCACATTTATACCTGGAGTTTCAATTCGGGTTACAATTCTAGAATGTTAAAATACAGTTCTAGAAAAACAAAATTGTATAGAGTTCTAGACGTTTCAGTTAAATATTAAAGTTGAAGTTGTAGAAAGTTATTAAGCAGTTATGGAATTTGAATGTACCATTCAACAATTATGAGTTCAACATTTATACCTGGAGTTTCAATTCGGGTTACAATTCTAGAATGTTAAGTTACAGTTCTAGAAAAACAAAATTGTATAGAGTTCTAGACGTTTCAGTTAAATATTAAAGTTGAAGTTGTAGAAAGTTATTAAGCAGTTATGGAATTTGAATGTACCATTCAACAATTATGAGTTTCACATTTATACCTGGAGTTTCAATTCGGGTTACAATTCTAGAATGTTAAGTTACAGTTCTAGAATGTTAAATTGCAATTCTAGAATGTTAAAATACAGTTCTAGAAAAACAAATTGTATGGAGTTCTAGACGTTTCAGTTAAATATTAAAGTTGAAGTTGTAGAAAGTTATTAAGCAGTTATAGAATTTGAATGTACCATTCAACAATTATGAGTTCACATTTATACCTGGAGTTTCAATTCGGGTTACAATTCTAGAATGTTAAGTTACAGTTCTAGAATGTTAAAATACAGTTCTAGAAAAACAAAATTGTATAGAGTTCTAGACGTTTCAGTTAAATTGTAAAGTTGAAGTTGTAGAAAGTTATTAAGCAGTTATGGAATTTGAATGTACCACTCAACAATTATGAGTTCACATTTATACCTGGAGTTTCAATTCGGGTTACAATTCTAGAATGTTAAGTTCTAGAATGTTAAATAATTCTAGAATGTTAAAATACAGTTCTAGAAAAACAAAATTGTATAGAGTTCTAGGCGTTTCAGTTAAATTGTAAAGTTGAAGTTGTAGAAAGTTATTAAGCAGTTATGGAATTTGAATGTACCACTCAACAATTATGAGTTTCACATTTATACCTGGAGTTTCAATTCGGGTTACAATTCTAGAATGTTAAGTTACAGTTCTAGAATGTTAAAATACAGTTCTAGAAAAACAAAATTGTATAGAGTTCTAGACGTTTCAGTTAAATTGTAAAGTTGAAGTTGTAGAAAGTTATTAAGCAGTTATGGAATTTGAATGTACCATTCAACAATTATGAGTTTCACATTTATACCTGGAGTTTCAATTAGGGTTTACAATTCTAGAATGTTAAGTTACAGTTCTAGAAAAACAAAATTGTATAGAGTTCTAGGCGTTTCAGTTAAATATTAAAGTTGAAGTTGTAGAAAGTTATTAAGCAGTTATGGAATTTGAATGTACCATTCAACAATTATGAGTTCACATTTATACCTGGAGTTTCAATTCGGGTTACAATTCTAGAATGTTAAGTTACAGTTCTAGAATGTTAAAAATTCTAGAATGTTAAAATACAGTTCTAGAAAAACAAAATTGTATAGAGTTCTAGGCGTTTCAGTTAAATTGTAAAGTTGAAGTTGTAGAAAGTTATTAAGCAGTTATGGAATTTGAATGTACCATTCAACAATTATGAGTTTCACATTTATACCTGGAGTTTCAATTCGGGTTACAATTCTAGAATGTTAAGTTACAGTTCTAGAATGTTAAAAATTCTAGAATGTTAAAATACAGTTCTAGAAAACAAAATTGTATAGAGTTCTAGGCGTTTCAGTTAAATTGTAAAGTTGAAGTTGTAGAAAGTTATTAAGCAGTTATGGAATTTGAATGTACCATTCAACAATTATGAGTTCAACATTTATACCTGGAGTTTCAATTCGGGTTACAATTCTAGAATGTTAAGTTACAGTTCTAGAAAAACAAAATTGTATAGAGTTCTAGACGTTTCAGTTAAATATTAAAGTTGAAGTTGTAGAAAGTTATTAAGCAGTTATGGAATTTGAATGTACCATTCAACAATTATGAGTTTCACATTTATACCTGGAGTTTCAATTAGGGTTACAATTCTAGAATGTTAAGTTACAGTTCTAGAAAAACAAAATTGTATAGAGTTCTAGGCGTTTCAGTTAAATTGTAACGTTGAAGTTGTAGAAAGTTATTAAGCAGTTATGGAATTTGAATGTACCATTCAACAATTATGAGTTTCACATTTATACCTGGAGTTTCAATTCGGGTTACAATTCTAGAATGTTAAGTTACAGTTCTAGAAAAACAAAATTGTATAGAGTTCTAGACGTTTCAGTTAAATTGTAAAGTTGAAGTTGTAGAAAGTTATTAAGCAGTTATGGAATTTGAATGTACCATTCAACAATTATGAGTTTCACATTTATACCTGGAGTTTCAATTAGGGTTACAATTCTAGAATGTTAAGTTACAGTTCTAGAATGTTAAATTGCAATTCTAGAATGTTAAAATACAGTTCTAGAAAAACAAAATTGTATAGAGTTCTAGGCGTTTCAGTTAAATTGTAAAGTTGAAGTTGTAGAAAGTTATTAAGCAGTTATAGAATTTGAATGTACCATTCACCAATTATGAGTTCACATTTATACCTGGAGTTTCAATTCGGGTTACAATTCTAGAATGTTAAGTTACAGTTCTAGAATGTTAATTCTAGAATGTTAAAATACAGTTCTAGAAAAACAAAATTGTATAGAGTTCTAGACGTTTCAGTTAAATTGTAAAGTTGAAGTTGTGAAAAGTTATTAAGCAGTTATAGAATTTGAATGTACCATTCAACAATTATGAGTTCAACATTTATACCTGGAGTTTCAATTAGGGTTACAATTCTAGAATGTTAAGTTACAGTTCTAGAAAAACAAAATTGTATAGAGTTCTAGACGTTTCAGTTAAATATTAAAGTTGAAGTTGTAGAAAGTTATTAAGCAGTTATGGAATTTGAATGTACCATTCAACAATTATGAGTTTCACATTTATACCTGGAGTTTCAATTCGGGTTACAATTCTAGAATGTTAAGTTACAGTTCTAGAATGTTAAATTGCAATTCTAGAATGTTAAAATACAGTTCTAGAAAAACAAAATTGTATAGAGTTCTAGACGTTTCAGTTAAATTGTAAAGTTGAAGTTGTAGAAAGTTATTAAGCAGTTATGGAATTTGAATGTACCATTCAACAATTATGAGTTTCACATTTATACCTGGAGTTTCAATTCGGGTTACAATTCTAGAATGTTAACAGTTCTAGAATGTTACAATTCTAGAATGTTAAGTTACAGTTCTAGAAAAACAAAATTGTATAGAGTTCTAGGCGTTTCAGTTAAATATTAAAGTTGAAGTTTATAGAAAGTTATTAAACAGTTATAGAATTTGAATGTACCATACATTTATACCTGGAGTTTCAATTAGGGTTACGATTCTAGAATGTTAAGTTGCAGTTCTAGAATGTTAAATTTCAATTCTAGAATGTTAAAATACAGTTCTAGAAAAACAAAATTGTATAGAGTTCTAGACGTTTCAGTTAAATATTAAAGTTGAAGTTGTAGAAAGTTATTAAGCAGTTATGGAATTTGAATGTACCATTCAACAATTTTGAGTTTCACATTTATAACTGGAGTTTCAATTCGGGTTACAATTCTAGAATGTTAAGTTACAGTTCTAGAAAAACAAAACTGTATAGAGTTCTAGACGTTTCAGTTAAATTGTAAAGTTGAAGTTGTAGAAAGTTATTAAGCAGTTATGGAATTTGAATGTACCATTCAACAATTATGAGTTCAACATTTATACCTGGAGTTTCAATTAGGGTTACAATTCTAGAATGTTAAGTTACAGTTCTAAAAAAACAAAATTGTATAGAGTTCTAGACGTTTCAGTTAAATATTAAAGTTGAAGTTGTAGAAAGTTATTAAGCAGTTATGGAATTTGAATGTACCATTCAACAATTATGAGTTCAACATTTATACCTGGAGTTTCAATTAGGGTTACAATTCTAGAATGTTAAGTTACAGTTCTAGAATGTTAACTTGCAATTCTAGAATGTTAAAATACAGTTCTAGAAAAACAAAATTGTATAGAGTTTTAGGCGTTTCAGTTAAATTGTAAAGTTGAAGTTGTAGAAAGTTATTAAGCAGTTATGGAATTTGAATGTACCATTCAACAATTATGAGTTTCACATTTATACCTGGAGTTTCAATTCGGGTTACAATTCTAGAATGTTAACAATTCTAGAATGTTAAATACAGTTCTAGAAAAACAAAATTGTATAGAGTTCTAGACGTTTCAGTTAAATTGTAAAGTTGAAGTTGTAGAAAGTTATTAAGCAGTTATGGAATTTGAATGTACCATTCAACAATTATGAGTTTCACATTTATACCTGGAGTTTCAATTCGGGTTACAATTCTAGAATGTTAAGTTACAGTTCTAGAATGTTAAATTGCAATTCTAGAATGTTAAAATACAGTTCTAGAAAAAATAAATTGTATAGAGTTCTAGACGTTTCAGTTAAATTGTAAAGTTGAAGTTGTAGAAAGTTATTAAGCAGTTATGGAATTTGAATGTACCATTCAACAATTATGAGTTTCACATTTATACCTGGAGTTTCAATTCGGGTTACAATTCTAGAATGTTAAGTTACAGTTCTAGAATGTTAAAAATTCTAGAATGTTAAAATTCTAGAAAAACAAAATTGTATAGAGTTCTAGGCGTTTCAGTTAAATTGTAAAGTTGAAGTTGTAGAAAGTTATTAAGCAGTTATGGAATTTGAATGTACCATTCAACAATTATGAGTTTCACATTTATACCTGGAGTTTCAATTCGGGTTACAATTCTAGAATGTTAAGTTACAGTTCTAGAAAAACAAAATTGTATAGAGTTCTAGACGTTTCAGTTAAATTGTAAAGTTGAAGTTGTAGAAAGTTATTAAGCAGTTATGGAATTTGAATGTACCATTCAACAATTATGAGTTCAACATTTATACCTGGAGTTTCAATTCGGGTTACAATTCTAGAATGTTAAGTTACAGTTCTAGAAAAAAAAAATTGTATAGAGTTCTAGACGTTTCAGTTAAATATTAAAGTTGAAGTTGTAGAAAGTTATTAAGCAGTTATGGAATTTGAATGTACCATTCAACAATTATGAGTTTCACATTTATACCTGGAGTTTCAATTAGGGTTACAATTCTAGAATGTTAAGTTACAGTTCTAGAATGTTAAATTGCAATTCTAGAATGTTAAAATACAGTTCTAGAAAAACAAATTGTATAGAGTTCTAGACGTTTCAGTTAAATTGTAAAGTTGAAGTTGTAGAAAGTTATTAAGCAGTTATGGAATTTGAATGTACCATTCAACAATTATGAGTTCAACATTTATACCTGGAGTTTCAATTCGGGTTACAATTCTAGAATGTTAAGTTACAGTTCTAGAAAAACAAAATTGTATAGAGTTCTAGGCGTTTCAGTTAAATATTAAAGTTGAAGTTGTAGAAAGTTATTAAGCAGTTATGGAATTTGAATGTACCATTCAACAATTATGAGTTTCACATTTATACCTGGAGTTTCAATTCGGGTTACAATTCTAGAATGTTAAGTTACAGTTCTAGAAAAACAAAATTGTATAGAGTTCTAGACGTTTCAGTTAAATATTAAAGTTGAAGTTGTAGAAAGTTATTAAGCAGTTATAGAATTTGAATGTACCATTCAACAATTATGAGTTTCACATTTATACCTGGAGTTTCAATTCGGGTTACAATTCTAGAATGTTAAGTTACAGTTCTAGAATGTTAAATTGCAATTCTAGAATGTTAAAATACAGTTCTAGAAAAACAAAATTGTATAGAGTTCTAGACGTTTCAGTTAAATTGTAAAGTTGAAGTTGTAGAAAGTTATTAAGCAGTTATGGAATTTGAATGTACCATTCAACAATTATGAGTTTCACATTTATACCTGGAGTTTCAATTCGGGTTACAATTCTAGAATGTTAAGTTACAGTTCTAGAATGTTAAAATACAGTTCTAGAAAAACAAAATTGTATAGAGTTCTAGACGTTTCAGTTAAATATTAAAGTTGAAGTTGTAGAAAGTTATTAAGCAGTTATGGAATTTGAATGTACCATTCAACAATTATGAGTTTCACATTTATACCTGGAGTTTCAATTCAGGTTACAATTCTAGAATGTTAAGTTACAGTTCTAGAATGTTAAATTCTAGAAAAACAAAATTGTATAGAGTTCTAGACGTTTCAGTTAAATATTAAAGTTGAAGTTGTAGAAAGTTATTAAGCAGTTATGGAATTTGAATGTACCATTCAACAATTATGAGTTTCACATTTATACCTGGAGTTTCAATTCGGGTTACAATTCTAGAATGTTAAGTTTACAGTTCTAGAATGTTAAATATTCTAGAATGTTAAAATACAGTTCTAGAAAAACAAAATTGTATAGAGTTCTAGGCGTTTCAGTTAAATATTAAAGTTGAAGTTGTAGAAAGTTATTAAGCAGTTATGGAATTTGAATGTGCCATTCAACAATTATGAGTTTCACATTTATACCTGGAGTTTCAATTAGGGTTTACAATTCTAGAATGTTAAGTTACAGTTCTAGAAAAACAAAATTGTATAGAGTTCTAGACGTTTCAGTTAAATATTAAAGTTGAAGTTGTGAAAGTTATTAAGCAGTTATGGAATTTGAATGTACCATTCAACAATTATGAGTTTCACATTTATACCTGGATTTTCAATTAGGGTTTACAATTCTAGAATGTTAAGTTACAGTTCTAGAAAAACAAAATTGTATAGAGTTCTAGACGTTTCAGTTAAATATTAAAGTTGAAGTTGTAGAAAGTTATTAAGCAGTTATAGAATTTGAATGTACCATTCAACAATTATGAGTTTCACATTTATACCTGGAGTTTCAATTCGGGTTACAATTCTAGAATGTTAAGTTACAGTTCTAGAATGTTAAATTCAATTCTAGAATGTTAAAATACAGTTCTAGAAAAACAAAATTGTATAGAGTTCTAGACGTTTCAGTTAAATTGTAAAGTTGAAGTTGTAGAAAGTTATTAAGCAGTTATGGAATTTGAATGTACCATTCAACAATTATGAGTTCAACATTTATACCTGGAGTTTCAATTCGGGTTACAATTCTAGAATGTTAAGTTACAGTTCTAGAAAAACAAAATTGTATAGAGTTCTAGACGTTTCAGTTAAATATTAAAGTTGAAGTTGTAGAAAGTTATTAAGCAGTTATAGAATTTGAATGTACCATTCAACAATTATGAGTTTCACATTTATACCTGGAGTTTCAATTCAGGTTACAATTCTAGAATGTTAAGTTGCAGTTCTAGAATGTTAAATAATTCTAGAATGTTAAAATACAGTTCTAGAAAAACAAAATTGTATAGAGTTCTAGACGTTTCAGTTAAATTGTAAAGTTGAAGTTGTAGAAAGTTATTAAGCAGTTATGGAATTTGAATGTACCATTCAACAATTATGAGTTTCACATTTATACCTGGAGTTTCAATTCGGGTTACAATTCTAGAATGTTAAGTTACAGTTCTAGAAAAACAAAATTGTATAGAGTTCTAGACGTTTCAGTTAAATATTAAAGTTGAAGTTGTAGAAAGTTATTAAGCAGTTATGGAATTTGAATGTACCATTCAACAATTATGAGTTTCACATTTATACCTGGAGTTTCAATTCGGGTTACAATTCTAGAATGTTAAAATACAGTTCTAGAAAAACAAAATTGTATAGAGTTCTAGACGTTTCAGTTAAATTGTAAAGTTGAAGTTGTAGAAAGTTATTAAACAGTTATGGAATTTGAATGTACCATTCAACAATTATGAGTTCAACATTTATACCTGGAGTTTCAATTCGGTTTACAATTCTAGAATGTTAAGTTACAGTTCTAGAAAAACAAAATTGTATAGAGTTCTAGACGTTTCAGTTAAATATTAAAGTTGAAGTTGTAGAAAGTTATTAAGCAGTTATGGAATTTGAATGTACCATTCAACAATTATAAGTTTCACATTTATACCTGGAGTTTCAATTAGGGTTACAATTCTAGAATGTTAAGTTACAGTTCTAGAATGTTAAAATACAGTTCTAGAAAAACAAAATTGTATAGAGTTCTAGACGTTTCAGTTAAATTGTAAAGTTGAAGTTGTGAAAGTTATTAAGCAGTTATGGAATTTGAATGTACCATTCAACAATTATGAGTTTCACATTTATACCTGGAGTTTCAATTCGGGTTTACAATTCTAGAATGTTAATTTTACAGTTCTAGAATGTTAAAATACAGTTCTAGAAAAACAAATTGTATAGAGTTCTAGGCGTTTCAGTTAAATTGTAAAGTTGAAGTTGTAGAAAGTTATTAAGCAGTTATAGAATTTGAATGTACCATTCAACAATTATGAGTTTCACATTTATACCTGGAGTTTCAATTCGGGTTACAATTCTAGAATGTTAAGTTACAGTTCTAGAATGAAAAAAAAAATTGTATAGAGTTCTAGACGTTTCAGTTAAATATTAAAGTTGAAGTTGTAGAAAGTTATTAAGCAGTTATGGAATTTGAATGTACCATTCAACAATTATGAGTTTCACATTTATACCTGGAGTTTCAATTCGGGTTACAATTCTAGAATGTTAAGTTACAGTTCTAGAAAAACAAAATTGTATAGAGTTCTAGACGTTTCAGTTAAATATTAAAGTTGAAGTTGTAGAAAGTTATTAAGCAGTTATAGAATTTGAATGTACCATTCAACAATTATGAGTTTCACATTTATACCTGGAGTTTCAATTCGGGTTACAATTCTAGAATGTTAAGTTTAGTTCTAGAATGTTAAATTCTAGAATGTTAAAATACAGTTCTAGAAAAACAAAATTGTATAGAGTTCTAGACGTTTCAGTTAAATTGTAAAGTTGAAGTTGTAGAAAGTTATTAAGCAGTTATGGAATTTGAATGTACCATTCAACAATTATGAGTTTCACATTTATACCTGGAGTTTCAATTCGGGTTACAATTCTAGAATGTTAAGTTACAGTTCTAGAATGTTAAATTGCAATTCTAGAATGTTAAATACAGTTCTAGAAAAACAAAATTGTATAGAGTTCTAGACGTTTCAGTTAAATTGTAAAGTTGAAGTTGTAGAAAGTTATTAAGCAGTTATGGAATTTGAATGTACCATTCAACAATTATGAGTTTCACATTTATACCTGGAGTTTCAATTCGGGTTACAATTCTAGAATGTTAAGTTACAGTTCTAGAATGTTAAATTGCAATTCTAGAATGTTAAAATACAGTTCTAGAAAAAAAAATTGTATAGAGTTCTAGACGTTTCAGTTAAATTGTAAAGTTGAAGTTGTAGAAAGTTATTAAGCAGTTATGGAATTTGAATGTACCATTCAACAATTATGAGTTTCACATTTATACCTGGAGTTTCAATTCGGGTTACAATTCTAGAATGTTAAGTTACAGTTCTAGAAAAACAAAATTGTATAGAGTTCTATTCGTTTCAGTTAAATTGTAACGTTGAAGTTGTAGAAAGTTATTAAGCAGTTATAGAATTTGAATGTACCATTCAACAATTATGAGTTTCACATTTATACCTGGAGTTTCAATTCGGGTTACAATTCTAGAATGTTAAGTTACAGTTCTAGAATGTTAAATTGCAATTCTAGAATGTTAAAATACAGTTCTAGAAAAACAAAATTGTATAGAGTTCTAGGCGTTTCAGTTAAATTGTAAAGTTGAAGTTGTAGAAAGTTATTAAGCAGTTATGGAATTTGAATGTACCATTCAACAATTATGAGTTCAACATTTATACCTGGAGTTTCAATTCGGGTTACAATTCTAGAATGTTAAGTTACAGTTCTAGAAAAACAAAATTGTATAGAGTTCTAGACGTTTCAGTTAAATATTAAAGTTGAAGTTGTAGAAAGTTATTAAGCAGTTATGGAATTTGAATGTACCATTCAACAATTATGAGTTTCACATTTATACCTGGAGTTTCAATTCGGGTTACAATTCTAGAATGTTAAGTTACAGTTCTAGAAAAACAAAATTGTATAGAGTTCTAGACGTTTCAGTTAAATTGTAAAGTTGAAGTTGTAGAAAGTTATTAAGCAGTTATGGAATTTGAATGTACCATTCAACAATTATGAGTTTCACATTTATACCTGGAGTTTCAATTCGGGTTACAATTCTAGAATGTTAAGTTACAGTTCTAGAATGTTAAATTGCAATTCTAGAATGTTAAAATACAGTTCTAGAAAAACAAAATTGTATAGAGTTCTAGACGTTTCAGTTAAATTGTAAAGTTGAAGTTGTAGAAAGTTATTAAGCAGTTATGGAATTTGAATGTACCATTCAACAATTATGAGTTCAACATTTATACCTGGAGTTTCAATTCGGGTTACAATTCTAGAATGTTAAGTTACAGTTCTAGAAAAACAAAATTGTATAGAGTTCTAGACGTTTCAGTTAAATATTAAAGTTGAAGTTGTAGAAAGTTATTAAGCAGTTATGGAATTTGAATGTACCATTCAACAATTATGAGTTTCACATTTATACCTGGAGTTTCAATTAGGGTTACAATTCTAGAATGTTAAGTTACAGTTCTAGAATGTTAAATTGCAATTCTAGAATGTTAAAATACAGTTCTAGAAAAACAAAATTGTATAGAGTTCTAGACGTTTCAGTTAAATTGTAAAGTTGAAGTTGTAGAAAGTTATTAAACAGTTATGGAATTTGAATGTACCATTCAACAATTATGAGTTTCACATTTATACCTGGAGTTTCAATTCGGGTTACAATTCTAGAATGTTAAGTTACAGTTCTAGAATGTTATTCTAGAATGTTAAAATACAGTTCTAGAAAAACAAAATTGTATAGAGTTCTAGACGTTTCAGTTAAATTGTAAAGTTGAAGTTGTAGAAAGTTATTAAGCAGTTATAGAATTTGAATGTACCATTCAACAATTATGAGTTTCACATTTATACCTGGAGTTTCAATTCGGGTTACAATTCTAGAATGTTAAGTTACAGTTCTAGAAAAACAAAATTGTATAGAGTTCTAGACGTTTCAGTTAAATTGTAAAGTTGAAGTTGTAGAAAGTTATTAAGCAGTTATGGAATTTGAATGTACCATTCAACAATTATGAGTTCAACATTTATACCTGGAGTTTCAATTAGGGTTACAATTCTAGAATGTTAAGTTACAGTTCTAGAATGTTAAAAATTCTAGAATGTTAAAATACAGTTCTAAAAACAAAATTGTATAGAGTTCTAGACGTTTCAGTTAAATTGTAAAGTTGAAGTTGTAGAAAGTTATTAAACAGTTATGGAATTTGAATGTACCATTCAACAATTATGAGTTCAACATTTATACCTGGAGTTTCAATTCGGGTTACAATTCTAGAATGTTAAGTTACAGTTCTAGAAAAACAAAATTGTATAGAGTTCTAGACGTTTCAGTTAAATATTAAAGTTGAAGTTGTAGAAAGTTATTAAGCAGTTATAGAATTTGAATGTACCATTCAACAATTATGAGTTTCACATTTATACCTGGAGTTTCAATTCGGGTTACAATTCTAGAATGTTAAGTTACAGTTCTAGAAAAACAAAATTGTATAGAGTTCTAGACGTTTCAGTTAAATATTAAAGTTGAAGTTGTAGAAAGTTATTAAGCAGTTATAGAATTTGAATGTACCATTCAACAATTATGAGTTTCACATTTATACCTGGAGTTTCAATTCGGGTTACAATTCTAGAATGTTAATTTACAGTTCTAGAATGTTAAATTGCAATTCTAGAATGTTAAGTTACAGTTCTAGAAAAACAAAATTGTATAGAGTTCTAGACGTTTCAGTTAAATTGTAAAGTTGAAGTTGTAGAAAGTTATTAAACAGTTATGGAATTTGAATGTACCATTCAACAATTATGAGTTTCACATTTATACCTGGAGTTTCAATTCGGGTTACAATTCTAGAATGTTAAGTTACAGTTCTAGAAAAACAAAATTGTATAGAGTTCTAGACGTTTCAGTTAAATATTAAAGTTGAAGTTGTAGAAAGTTATTAAGCAGTTATGGAATTTGAATGTACCATTCAACAATTATGAGTTTCACATTTATACCTGGAGTTTCAATTCGGGTTACAATTCTAGAATGTTAAGTTACAGTTCTAGAATGTTAAAATACAGTTCTAGAAAAACAAAATTGTATAGAGTTCTAGACGTTTCAGTTAAATATTAAAGTTGAAGTTGTAGAAAGTTATTAAGCAGTTATAGAATTTGAATGTACCATTCAACAATTATGAGTTTCACATTTATACCTGGAGTTTCAATTCGGGTTACAATTCTAGAATGTTAAGTTTACAGTTCTAGAATGTTAAAATTCTAGAATGTTAAAATACAGTTCTAGAAAAACAAAATTGTATAGAGTTCTAGACGTTTCAGTTAAATATTAAAGTTGAAGTTGTAGAAAGTTATTAAGCAGTTATGGAATTTGAATGTACCATTCAACAATTATGAGTTTCACATTTATACCTGGAGTTTCAATTCGGGTTACAATTCTAGAATGTTAAGTTACAGTTCTAGAAAAACAAAATTGTATAGAGTTCTAGACGTTTCAGTTAAATTGTAAAGTTGAAGTTGTAGAAAGTTATTAAGCAGTTATGGAATTTGAATGTACCATTCAACAATTATGAGTTCAACATTTATACCTGGAGTTTCAATTCGGGTTACAATTCTAGAATGTTAAGTTACAGTTCTAGAAAAACAAAATTGTATAGAGTTCTAGACGTTTCAGTTAAATATTAAAGTTGAAGTTGTAGAAAGTTATTAAGCAGTTATAGAATTTGAATGTACCATTCAACAATTATGAGTTTCACATTTATACCTGGAGTTTCAATTCGGGTTACAATTCTAGAATGTTTATTTTACAGTTCTAGAATGTTAAATTCTAATTCTAGAATGTTAAAATACAGTTCTAGAAAAACAAAATTGTATAGAGTTCTAGACGTTTCAGTTAAATTGTAAAGTTGAAGTTGTAGAAAGTTATTAAACAGTTATGGAATTTGAATGTACCATTCAACAATTATGAGTTTCACATTTATACCTGGAGTTTCAATTCGGGTTACAATTCTAGAATGTTAAGTTACAGTTCTAGAAAAAAAAATTGTATAGAGTTCTAGACGTTTCAGTTAAATATTAAAGTTGAAGTTGTAGAAAGTTATTAAGCAGTTATGGAATTTGAATGTACCATTCAACAATTATGAGTTTCACATTTATACCTGGAGTTTCAATTAGGGTTACAATTCTAGAATGTTAAGTTACAGTTCTAGAAAAACAAAATTGTATAGAGTTCTAGACGTTTCAGTTAAATTGTAAAGTTGAAGTTGTAGAAAGTTATTAAGCAGTTATAGAATTTGAATGTACCATTCAACAATTATGAGTTTCACATTTATACCTGGAGTTTCAATTCGGGTTACAATTCTAGAATGTTTATTTTACAGTTCTAGAATGTTAAATTGCAATTCTAGAATGTTAAAATACAGTTCTAGAAAAACAAAATTGTATAGAGTTCTAGACGTTTCAGTTAAATTGTAAAGTTGAAGTTGTAGAAAGTTATTAAGCAGTTATGGAATTTGAATGTACCATTCAACAATTATGAGTTTCACATTTATATCTGGAGTTTCAATTCGGGTTACAATTCTAGAATGTTAATTTACGGTTCTAGAATGTTAAAATACAGTTCTAGAAAAACAAAATTGTATAGAGTTCTAGACGTTTCAGTTAAATTGTAAAGTTGAAGTTGTAGAAAGTTATTAAGCAGTTATGGAATTTGAATGTACCATTCAACAATTATGAGTTTCACATTTATACCTGGAGTTTCAATTCGGGTTACAATTCTAGAATGTTAAGTTACAGTTCTAGAAAAACAAAATTGTATAGAGTTCTAGACGTTTCAGTTAAATATTAAAGTTGAAGTTGTAGAAAGTTATTAAGCAGTTATGGAATTTGAATGTACCATTCAACAATTATGAGTTTCACATTTATACCTGGAGTTTCAATTCGGGTTACAATTCTAGAATGTTAATTTACAGTTCTAGAATGTTAAATTGCAATTCTAGAATGTTAAAATACAGTTCTAGAAAAACAAAATTGTATAGAGTTCTAGACGTTTCAGTTAAATTGTAAAGTTGAAGTTGTAGAAAGTTATTAAACAGTTATGGAATTTGAATGTACCATTCAACAATTATGAGTTTCACATTTATACCTGGAGTTTCAAATCGGGTTACAATTCTAGAATGTTAAGTTACAGTTCTAGAAAAACAAAATTGTATAGAGTTCTAGACGTTTCAGTTAAATATTAAAGTTGAAGTTGTAGAAAGTTATTAAGCAGTTATGGAATTTGAATGTACCATTCAACAATTATGAGTTTCACATTTATACCTGGAGTTTCAATTCGGGTTACAATTCTAGAATGTTAAGTTGCAGTTCTAGAATGTTAAATTGCAATTCTAGAATGTTAAAATACAGTTCTAGAAAAACAAAATTGTATAGAGTTCTAGACGTTTCAGTTAAATTGTAAAGTTGAAGTTGTAGAAAGTTATTAAGCAGTTATGGAATTTGAATGTACCATTCAACAATTATGAGTTTCACATTTATACCTGGAGTTTCAATTCGGGTTACAATTCTAGAATGTTAAGTTACAGTTCTAGAAAAAAAAATTGTATAGAGTTCTAGACGTTTCAGTTAAATATTAAAGTTGAAGTTGTAGAAAGTTATTAAGCAGTTATGGAATTTGAATGTACCATTCAACAATTATGAGTTCAACATTTATACCTGGAGTTTCAATTCGGGTTACAATTCTAGAATGTTAAGTTACAGTTCTAGAATGTTAAATTGCAATTCTAGAATGTTAAAATACAGTTCTAGAAAAACAAAATTGTATAGAGTTCTAGACGTTTCAGTTAAATATTAAAGTTGAAGTTGTAGAAAGTTATTAAGCAGTTATAGAATTTGAATGTACCATTCAACAATTATGAGTTTCACATTTATACCTGGAGTTTCAATTCGGGTTACAATTCTAGAATGTTAAGTTACAGTTCTAGAAAAACAAAATTGTATAGAGTTCTAGACGTTTCAGTTAAATATTAAAGTTGAAGTTGTAGAAAGTTATTAAACAGTTATGGAATTTGAATGTACCATTCAACAATTATGAGTTCAACATTTATACCTGGAGTTTCAATTCGGGTTACTATTCTAGAATGTTAATTTACAGTTCTAGAATGTTAAATTGCAATTCTAGAATGTTAAGTTACAGTTCTAAAAAAAAAAATTGTATAGAGTTCTAGACGTTTCAGTTAAATTGTAAAGTTGAAGTTGTAGAAAGTTATTAAGCAGTTATGGAATTTGAATGTACCATTCAACAATTATGAGTTTCACATTTATACCTGGAGTTTCAATTCGGGTTACAATTCTAGAATGTTAAGTTGCAGTTCTAGAATGTTAAATTGCAATTCTAGAATGTTAAAATACAGTTCTAGAAAAACAAAATTGTATAGAGTTCTAGACGTTTCAGTTAAATTGTAAAGTTGAAGTTGTAGAAAGTTATTAAACAGTTATGGAATTTGAATGTACCATTCAACAATTATGAGTTCAACATTTATACCTGGAGTTTCAATTCGGGTTACAATTCTAGAATGTTAAGTTACAGTTCTAGAAAAAAAAAATTGTATAGAGTTCTAGACGTTTCAGTTAAATATTAAAGTTGAAGTTGTAGAAAGTTATTAAGCAGTTATGGAATTTGAATGTACCATTCAACAATTTTGAGTTTCACATTTATACTTGGATTTTCAATTCGGGTTACAATTCTAGAATGTTAAGTTACAGTTCTAGAAAAACAAAATTGTATAGAGTTCTAGACGTTTCAGTTAAATATTAAAGTTGAAGTTGTAGAAAGTTATTAGGCAGTTATAGAATTTGAATGTACCATTCAACAATTATGAGTTTCACATTTATACCTGGAGTTTCAATTCGGGTTACAATTCTAGAATGTTTATTTTACAGTTCTAGAATGTTAAATTCTAATTCTAGAATGTTAAAATACAGTTCTAGAAAAAAAAATTGTATAGAGTTCTAGACGTTTCAGTTAAATTGTAAAGTTGAAGTTGTAGAAAGTTATTAAGCAGTTATGGAATTTGAATGTACCATTCAACAATTATGAGTTTCACATTTATACCTGGAGTTTCAATTCGGGTTACAATTCTAGAATGTTTATTTTACAGTTCTAAATTGTTAAAATACAGTTCTAGAAAAACAAAATTGTATAGAGATCTAGACGTTTCAGTTAAATTGTAAAGTTGAAGTTGTAGAAAGTTATTAAACAGTTATGGAATTTGAATGTACCATTCAACAATTATGAGTTCAACATTTATACCTGGAGTTTCAATTCGGGTTACAATTCTAGAATGTTAAGTTACAGTTCTAGAATGTTAAATTGCAATTCTAGAATGTTAAAATACAGTTCTAGAAAAACAAAATTGTATAGAGTTCTAGACGTTTCAGTTAAATTGTAACGTTGAAGTTGTGGAAAGTTATTAAGCAGTTATAGAATTTGAATGTACCATTCAACAATTATGAGTTTCACATTTATACCTGGAGTTTCAATTCGGGTTACAATTCTAGAATGTTAAGTTGCAGTTCTAGAATGTTAAATTGCAATTCTAGAATGTTAAAATACAGTTCTAGAAAAACAAAATTGTATAGAGTTCTAGACGTTTCAGTTAAATTGTAAAGTTGAAGTTGTAGAAAGTTATTAAACAGTTATGGAATTTGAATGTACCATTCAACAATTATGAGTTCAACATTTATACCTGGAGTTTCAATTCGGGTTACAATTCTAGAATCTCAAGTTACAGTTCTAGAAAAAAAAAAAATTGTATAGAGTTCTAGACGTTTCAGTTAAATATTAAAGTTGAAGTTGTAGAAAGTTATTAAGCAGTTATGGAATTTGAATGTACCATTCAACAATTATGAGTTTCACATTTATACCTGGAGTTTCAATTCGGGTTACAATTCTAGAATGTTAAGTTACAGTTCTAGAAAAACAAAATTGTATAGAGTTCTAGACGTTTCAGTTAAATTGTAACGTTGAAGTTGTAGAAAGTTATTAAGCAGTTATAGAATTTGAATGTACCATTCAACAATTATGAGTTTCACATTTATACCTGGAGTTTCAATTCGGGTTACAATTCTAGAATGTTAAGTTACCATTCTAGAATGTTAAATTGCAATTCTAGAATGTTAAAATACAGTTCTAGAAAAACAAAATTGTATAGAGTTCTAGACGTTTCAGTTAAATTGTAAAGTTGAAGTTGTAGAAAGTTATTAAGCAGTTATGGAATTTGAATGTACCATTCAACAATTATGAGTTTCACATTTATACCTGGAGTTTCAATTCGGGTTACAATTCTAGAATGTTAAGTTGCAGTTCTAGAATGTTAAATTGCAATTCTAGAATGTTAAAATACAGTTCTAGAAAAACAAAATTGTATAGAGTTCTAGACGTTTCAGTTAAATTGTAAAGTTGAAGTTGTAGAAAGTTATTAAACAGTTATGGAATTTGAATGTACCATTCAACAATTATGAGTTTCACATTTATACCTGGAGTTTCAATTCGGGTTACAATTCTAGAATGTTAAGTTACAGTTCTAGAAAAACAAAATAGTATAGAGTTCTAGACGTTTCAGTTAAATATTAAAGTTGAAGTTGTAGAAAGTTATTAAACAGTTATGGAATTTGAATGTACCATTCAACAATTATGAGTTCAACATTTATACCTGGAGTTTCAATTCGGGTTACAATTCTAGAATGTTAAGTTACAGTTCTAGAAAAAAAAATTGTATAGAGTTCTAGACGTTTCAGTTAAATATTAAAGTTGAAGTTGTAGAAAGTTATTAAGCAGTTATGGAATTTGAATGTACCATTCAACAATTATGAGTTTCACATTTATACCTGGAGTTTCAATTCGGGTTACAATTCTAGAATGTTAAGTTGCAGTTCTAGAATGTTAAATTGCAATTCTAGAATGTTAAAATACAGTTCTAGAAAAACAAAATTGTATAGAGTTCTAGACGTTTCAGTTAAATATTAAAGTTGAAGTTGTAGAAAGTTATTAAGCAGTTATAGAATTTGAATGTACCATTCAACAATTATGAGTTTCACATTTATACCTGGAGTTTCAATTCGGGTTACAATTCTAGAATGTTAATTTACAGTTCTAGAATGTTAAATTGCAATTCTAGAATGTTAAGTTACAGTTCTCAAAAAACAAAATTGTATAGAGTTCTAGACGTTTCAGTTAAATCGTAAAGTTAAAGTTGTAGAAAGTTATTAAACAGTTATGGAATTTGAATGTACCTTTCAACAATTATGAGTTTCACATTTATACCTGGAGTTTCAAATAGGGTTACAATTCTAGAATGTTAACTTACAGTTCTAGAATGTTAAAATACAGTTCTAGAAAAACAAAATTGTATAGAGTTCTAAACGTTTAAGTTAAATTTTAAAGTTAAAGTTTATATAAAGTTATTAAACAGTTATAGAATTTGAATGTACCATTCAACAATGATGAGTTCAACATTTATACCTGGAGTTTCAATTCGGGTTACAATTCTAGAATGTTAAGTTACAGTTCTAGAAAAACAAAATTGTATAGAGTTCTAGACGTTTCAGTTAAATTGTAAAGTTGAAGTTGTAAAAAGTTATTAAGCAGTTATGGAATTTGAATGTACCATTCAACAATTATGAGTTTCACATTTATACCTGGAGTTTCAATTCGGGTTACAATTCTAGAATCTCAAGTTACAGTTCTAGAAAAAAAATTTTTATAGAGTTCTAGACGTTTCAGTTAAATATTAAAGTTGAAGTTGTAGAAAGTTATTAAGCAGTTATAGAATTTGAATGTACCATTCAACAATTTTGAGTTTCACATTTATACTTGGATTTTCAATTCGGGTTACAATTCTAGAATGTTAAGTTACAGTTCTAGAAAAACAAAATTGTATAGAGTTCTAGACGTTTCAGTTAAATATTAAAGTTGAAGTTGTAGAAAGTTATTAGGCAGTTATAGAATTTGAATGTACCATTCAACAATTATGAGTTTCACATTCATACCTGGAGTTTCAATTCGGGTTACAATTCTAGAATGTTTATTTTACAGTTCTAGAATGTTAAATTCTAATTCTAGAATGTTAAAATACAGTTCTAGAAAAACAAAATTGTATAGAGTTCTAGACGTTTCAGTTAAATTGTAAAGTTGAAGTTGTAGAAAGTTATTAAACAGTTATGGAATTTGAATGTACCATTCAACAATTATGAGTTCAACATTTATACCTGGAGTTTCAATTCGGGTTACAATTCTAGAATGTTAAGTTACAGTTCTAGAAAAACAAAATTGTATAGAGTTCTAGACGTTTCAGTTAAATTGTAAAGTTGAAGTTGTAGAAAGTTATTAAGCAGTTATAGAATTTGAATGTACCATTCAACAATTATGAGTTTCAAATTTATACCTGGAGTTTCAATTCGGGTTACAATTCTAGAATGTTAATTTACAGTTCTAGAAAAACAAAATTGTATAGAGTTCTAGATGTTTAAGTTAAATTGTAACGTTAAAGTTGTAGAAAGTTATTAAACAGTTATGGAATTTGAATGTACCATTCAACAATTATGAGTTCAACATTTATACCTGGAGTTTCAATTCGGGTTACAATTCTAGAATGTTAAGTTACAGTTCTAGAAAAACAAAATTGTATAGAGTTCTAGACGTTTCAGTTAAATATTAAAGTTGAAGTTGTATAAAGTTATTAAGCAGTTATGGAATGTGAATGTGCCATTCAACAATTATGAGTTTCACATTTATACCTGGAGTTTCAATTCGGGTTACAATTCTAGAATGTTAAGTTACAGTTCTAGAATGTTAAAATACAGTTCTAGAAAAACAAAATTGTATAGAGTTCTAGACGTTTCAGTTAAATTGTAAAGTTAAAGTTGTAGAAAGTTATTAAACAGTTATGGAATTTGAATGTACCATTAAACAATTATGAGTTTCACATTCATACCTGGAATTTCAATTCGGGTTACAATTCTAGAATGTTTATTTTACAGTTCTAGAATGTTAAAATACAGTTCTAGAAAAACAAAATTGTATAGAGTTCTAGACGTTTCAGTTAAATTGTAACGTTGAAGTTGTAGAAAGTTATTATGCAGTTATAGAATTTGAATGTACCATTCAACAATTATGAGTTCAACATTTATACCTGGAGTTTCAATTCGGGTTACAATTCTAGAATGTTAAGTTACAGTTCTAGAATGTTAAATTGCAATTCTAGAATGTTAAAATACAGTTCTAGAAAAACAAAATTGTATAGAGTTCTAGACGTTTCAGTTAAATTGTAAAGTTGAAGTTGTAGAAAGTTATTAAACAGTTATGGAATTTGAATGTACCATTCAACAATTATGAGTTTCACATTTATACCTGGAGTTTCAATTCGGGTTACAATTCTAGAATGTTTATTTTACAGTTCTAGAATGTTAAAATACAGTTCTAGAAAAACAAAATTGTATAGAGTTCTAGACGTTTCAGTTAAATTGTAAAGTTGAAGTTGTAGAAAGTTATTAAACAGTTATGGAATTTGAATGTACCATTCAACAATTTTGAGTTTCACATTTATACTTGGAGTTTCAATTCGGGTTACAATTCTAGAATGTTAAGTTACAGTTCTAGAAAAAAAAAAAATTGGATAGAGTTCTAGACGTTTCAGTTAAATATTAAAGTTGAAGTTGTAGAAAGTTATTAAACAGTTATGGAATTTGAATGTACCATTCAACAATTATGAGTTTCACATTTATACCTGGAGTTTCAATTCGGGTTACAATTCTAGAATGTTAAGTTACAGTTCTAGAAAAAAAAAAAATTGGATAGAGTTCTAGACGTTTCAGTTAAATATTAAAGTTGAAGTTGTAGAAAGTTATTAAACAGTTATAGAATTTGAATGTACCATTCAACAATTTTGAGTTTCACATTTATACTTGGATTTTCAATTCGGGTTACAATTCTAGAATGTTAAGTTACAGTTCTAGAAAAACAAAATAGTATAGAGTTCTAGACGTTTCAGTTAAATTGTAAAGTTGAAGTTGTAGAAAGTTATTAAACAGTTATGGAATTTGAATGTACCATTCAACAATTATGAGTTTCACATTTATATCTGGAGTTTCAATTCGGGTTACAATTCTAGAATGTTAATTTACGGTTCTAGAATGTTAAAATACAGTTCTAGAAAAACAAAATTGTATAGAGTTCTAGACGTTTCAGTTAAATTGTAAAGTTGAAGTTGTAGAAAGTTATTAAACAGTTATAGAATTTGAATGTACCATTCAACAATTTTGAGTTTCACATTTATACTTGGATTTTCAATTCGGGTTACAATTCTAGAATGTTAAGTTACAGTTCTAGAAAAACAAAATTGTATAGAGTTCTAGACGTTTCAGTTAAATATTAAAGTTGAAGTTGTAGAAAGTTATTAGGCAGTTATAGAATTTGAATGTACCATTCAACAATTATGAGTTTCACATTTATACCTGGAGTTTCAATTCGGGTTACAATTCTAGAATGTTAAAGTTACAGTTCTAGAAAACAAAATTGTATAGAGTTCTAGACGTTTCAGTTAAATATTAAAGTTGAAGTTGTAGAAAGTTATTAAGCAGTTATGGAATTTGAATGTACCATTCAACAATTATGAGTTCAACATTTATACCTGGAGTTTCAATTCGGGTTACAATTCTAGAATGTTAAGTTACAGTTCTAGAATGTTAAATTGCAATTCTAGAATGTTAAAATACAGTTCTAGAAAAACAAAATTGTATAGAGTTCTAGACGTTTCAGTTAAATATTAAAGTTGAAGTTGTAGAAAGTTATTAAACAGTTATGGAATTTGAATGTACCATTCAACAATTATGAGTTTCACATTTATACCTGGAGTTTCAATTCGGGTTACAATTCTAGAATGTTAAGTTACAGTTCTAGAAAAACAAAATTGTATAGAGTTCTAGACGTTTCAGTTAAATATTAAAGTTGAAGTTGTAGAAAGTTATTAAGCAGTTATGGAATTTGAATGTACCATTCAACAATTATGAGTTTCACATTTATACCTGGAGTTTCAATTCGGTTACAATTCTAGAATGTTAAGTTACAGTTCTAGAATGTTAAATTGCAATTCTAGAATGTTAAGTTACAGTTCTAGAAAAAAATTGTATAGAGTTCTAGACGTTTCAGTTAAATTGTAAAGTTGAAGTTGTAGAAAGTTATTAAGCAGTTATGGAATTTGAATGTACCATTCAACAATTATGAGTTTCACATTTATACCTGGAGTTTCAATTCGGGTTACAATTCTAGAATGTTAAGTTGCAGTTCTAGAATGTTAAATTGCAATTCTAGAATGTTAAAATACAGTTCTAGAAAAACAAAATTGTATAGAGTTCTAGACGTTTCAGTTAAATTGTAAAGTTGAAGTTGTAGAAAGTTATTAAACAGTTATGGAATTTGAATGTACCATTCAACAATTATGAGTTCAACATTTATACCTGGAGTTTCAATTCGGGTTACAATTCTAGAATGTTAAGTTACAGTTCTAGAAAAAAAATTGTATAGAGTTCTAGACGTTTCAGTTAAATATTAAAGTTGAAGTTGTAGAAAGTTATTAAGCAGTTATGGAATTTGAATGTACCATTCAACAATTATGAGTTTCACATTTATACCTGGAGTTTCAATTCGGGTTACAATTCTAGAATGTTAAGTTACAGTTCTAGAAAAACAAAATTGTATAGAGTTCTAGACGTTTCAGTTAAATATTAAAGTTGAAGTTGTAGAAAGTTATTAAGCAGTTATAGAATTTGAATGTACCATTCAACAATTATGAGTTTCACATTTATACATTTATATGGAGTTTCAGTTCGGGTTACAATTCTAGAATGTTAATTTACAGTTCTAGAATGTTAAATTGCAATTCTAGAATGTTAAAATACAGTTCTAGAAAAACAAAATTGTATAGAGTTCTAGACGTTTCAGTTAAATATTAAAGTTGAAGTTGTAGAAAGTTATTAAACATGAATGGAATTTGAATGTACCATTCAACAATTATGAGTTCAACATTTATACCTGGAGTTTCAATTCGGGTTACAATTCTAGAATGTTAAGTTGCAGTTCTAGAATGTTAAATTGCAATTCTAGAATGTTAAAATACAGTTCTAGAAAAACAAAATTGTATAGAGTTCTAGACGTTTCAGTTAAATATTAAAGTTGAAGTTGTAGAAAGTTATTAAGCAGTTATGGAATTTGAATGTACCATTCAACAATTATGAGTTTCACATTTATACCTGGAGTTTCAATTCGGGTTACAATTCTAGAATGTTAAAATACAGTTCTAGAAAAACAAAATTGTATAGAGTTCTAGACGTTTCAGTTAAATATTAAAGTTGAAGTTGTAGAAAGTTATTAAGCAGTTATGGAATTTGAATGTACCATTCAACAATTTTGAGTTTCACATTTATACCTGGAGTTTCAATTCGGGTTACAATTCTAGAATGTTAAGTTACAGTTCTAGAAAAACAAAATTGTATAGAGTTCTAGACGTTTCAGTTAAATTGTAAAGTTGAAGTTGTAGAAAGTTATTAAACAGTTATGGAATTTGAATGTACCATTCAACAATTATGAGTTCAACATTTATACTTGGATTTTCAATTCTGGTTACAATTCTAGAATGTTAAGTTACAGTTCTAGAATGTTAAATTGCAATTCTAGAATGTTAAAATACAGTTCTAAAAAAACAAAATTGTATAGAGTTCTAGACGTTTCAGTTAAATTGTAAAGTTGAAGTTGTAGAAAGTTATTAAGCAGTTATGGAATTTGAATGTACCATTCAACAATTATGAGTTTCACATTTATACCTGGAGTTTCAATTCGGGTTACAATTCTAGAATGTTAAGTTACAGTTCTAGAAAAACAAAATTGTATAGAGTTCTAGACGTTTCAGTTAAATATTAAAGTTGAAGTTGTAGAAAGTTATTAAGCAGTTATGGAATTTGAATGTACCATTCAACAATTATGAGTTTCACATTTATACCTGGAGTTTCAATTCGGGTTACAATTCTAGAATGTTAAGTTGCAGTTCTAGAATGTTAAATTGCAATTCTAGAATGTTAAAATACAGTTCTAGAAAAACAAAATTGTATAGAGTTCTAGACGTTTCAGTTAAATTGTAAAGTTGAAGTTGTAGAAAGTTATTAAACAGTTATGGAATTTGAATGTACCATTCAACAATTATGAGTTTCACATTTATACCTGGAGTTTCAATTCGGGTTACAATTCTAGAATGTTTATTTTACAGTTCTAAATTGTTAAAATACAGTTCTAGAAAAACAAAATTGTATAGAGATCTAGACGTTTCAGTTAAATTGTAAAGTTGAAGTTGTAGAAAGTTATTAAACAGTTATCGAATTTGAATGTACCATTCAACAATTATGAGTTCAACATTTATACCTGGAGTTTCAATTCGTTACAATTCTAGAATGTTAAGTTACAGTTCTAGAATGTTAAATTGCAATTCTAGAATGTTAAAATACAGTTCTAGAAAACAAAATTGTATAGAGTTCTAGACGCTTTCAGTTAAATTGTAAAGTTGAAGTTGTAGAAAGTTATTAAACAGTTATGGAATTTGAATGTACCATTCAACAATTATGAGTTTCACATTTATACCTGGAGTTTCAATTCTGGTTACAATTCTAGAATGTTAAGTTGCAGTTCTAGAATGTTAAATTGCAATTCTAGAATGTTAAAATACAGTTCTAGAAAAACAAAATTGTATAGAGTTCTAGACGTTTCAGTTAAATTGTAAAGTTGAAGTTGTAGAAAGTTATTAAACAGTTATGGAATTTGAATGTACCATTCAACAATTATGAGTTCAACATTTATACCTGGAGTTTCAATTCGGGTTACAATTCTAGAATGTTAAGTTACAGTTCTAGAAAAAAAAAAATTGTATAGAGTTCTAGACGTTTCAGTTAAATATTAAAGTTGAAGTTGTAGAAAGTTATTAAGCAGTTATGGAATTTGAATGTACCATTCAACAATTATGAGTTTCACATTTATACCTGGAGTTTCAATTCGGGTTACAATTCTAGAATGTTAAGTTACAGTTCTAGAAAAAAAAAATTGTATAGAGTTCTAGACGTTTCAGTTAAATTGTAAAGTTGAAGTTGTAGAAAGTTATTAAGCAGTTATAGAATTTGAATGTACCATTCAACAATTATGAGTTTCACATTTATACCTGGAGTTTCAATTCGGGTTACAATTCTAGAATGTTAAGTTACAGTTCTAGAATGTTAAATTGAAATTCTAGAATGTTAAAATACAGTTCTAGAAAAACAAAATTGTATAGAGTTCTAGACGTTTCAGTTAAATTGTAAAGTTGAAGTTGTAGAAAGTTATTATGCAGTTATAGAATTTGAATGTACCATTCAACAATTATGAGTTCAACATTTATACCTGGAGTTTCAATTCGGGTTACAATTCTAGAATGTTAAGTTACAGTTCTAGAATGTTAAATTGCAATTCTAGAATGTTAAAATACAGTTCTAGAAAAAAAAAATTGTATAGAGTTCTAGACGTTTCAGTTAAATTGTAAAGTTGAAGTTGTAGAAAGTTATTAAACAGTTATGGAATTTGAATGTACCATTCAACAATTATGAGTTTCACATTTATACCTGGAGTTTCAATTCGGGTTACAATTCTAGAATGTTTATTTTACAGTTCTAGAATGTTAAAATACAGTTCTAGAAAAACAAAATTGTATAGAGTTCTAGACGTTTCAGTTAAATTGTAAAGTTGAAGTTGTAGAAAGTTATTAAACAGTTATGGAATTTGAATGTACCATTCAACAATTATGAGTTTCACATTTATACCTGGAGTTTCAATTCGGGTTACAATTCTAGAATGTTAAGTTACAGTTCTAGAAAAAAAAATTGTATAGAGTTCTAGACGTTTCAGTTAAATATTAAAGTTGAAGTTGTAGAAAGTTATTAGGCAGTTATAGAATTTGAATGTACCATTCAACAATTATGAGTTTCACATTTATACCTGGAGTTTCAATTCGGGTTACAATTCTAGAATGTTAAGTTACAGTTCTAGAAAAACAAAATTGTATAGAGTTCTAGACGTTTCAGTTAAATATTAAAGTTGAAGTTGTAGAAAGTTATTAAGCAGTTATGGAATTTGAATGTACCATTCAACAATTATGAGTTTCACATTTATACCTGGAGTTTCAATTCGGGTTACAATTCTAGAATGTTAATTTACAGTTCTAGAATGTTAAATTGCAATTCTAGAATGTTAAAATACAGTTCTAAAAAAACAAAATTGTATAGAGTTCTAGACGTTTCAGTTAAATTGTAAAGTTGAAGTTGTAGAAAGTTATTAAACAGTTATGGAATTTGAATGTACCTTTCAACAATTATGAGTTTCACATTTATACCTGGAGTTTCAAATCGGGTTACAATTCTAGAATGTTAAGTTACAGTTCTAGAAAAACAAAATTGTATAGAGTTCTAGACGTTTCAGTTAAATTGTAAAGTTGAAGTTGTAGAAAGTTATTAAACAGTTATGGAATTTGAATGTACCTTTCAACAATTATGAGTTTCACATTTATACCTGGAGTTTCAATTCGGGTTACAATTCTAGAATGTTAAGTTGCAGTTCTAAAATGTTAAATTGCAATTCTAGAATGTTAAAATACAGTTCTAGAAAAACAAAATTGTATAGAGTTCTAGACGTTTCAGTTAAATATTAAAGTTGAAGTTGTAGAAAGTTATTAAACAGTTATGGAATTTGAATGTACCATTCAACAATTATGAGTTTCACATTTATACCTGGAGTTTCAATTCGGGTTACAATTCTAGAATGTTAAGTTACAGTTCTAGAAAAACAAAATTGTATAGAGTTCTAGATGTTTCAGTTAAATATTAAAGTTGAAGTTGTAGAAAGTTATTAGGCAGTTATAGAATTTGAATGTACCATTCAACAATTTTGAGTTTCACATTTATACTTGGAGTTTCAATTCGGGTTACAATTCTAGAATGTTTATTTT